>NW_026637051.1:0-268 GCF_028554395.1 Pezoporus wallicus | reverse complement strand
GAATCCGAATTCTCAGGTGGTGTCTCTCAGCTGCCCAGCAGCACAGTGAGTACAGCACGAACGTTTGGCCTCTGCTCCCACAGCAGAAGAGCCAGGATTGAAAGCTGGTGCTGGACCTGTTCAGCACACAATCCCCTTTACATTGGTGCCTCCATCGTTGCTTTCACTGCTAACACTCATACAGGAAAAGCATTTGAATAGAATCAGTCCAGAGCCTGCTCCTGCTGGCAGCAACACAGCACAGAATGAACAGGGGCATCTGCTCACA
>NW_026637049.1:0-272 GCF_028554395.1 Pezoporus wallicus | reverse complement strand
ACGTGGTCATCACCCAGCACCGCCTTCTGCCCCACCCCCGCGGGCTCTTCTCCCTCCAGGTCACCTCGGGTCACGTGGGGCGGGGCCTCGGCACCCCCCGCCCTATAGGGGTGCCCCATAACTTTGAGGGGGGCACAGAGGGGGTGCCCCATAACTTGGACGGCTCCATAGGGGGGACCCAGACCCCGCCCCATAACCTTGGGGGCCACAAAGGGGTTGCCCCATAACTTGGGGGAGGGCACAAAGGGGGACCCTCAGACCCCACCCCATAA
>NW_026637048.1:0-264 GCF_028554395.1 Pezoporus wallicus | reverse complement strand
GCTCTCGGCTGCCGAGCAGCACAGTGAGTAGAGCACGAACGGTTGCCGTCTGCCATTGCTGTCGCTCCTCGGTTTCATACCTAAAAGTCCACTCGAATGCAACCTCTTCGGAGCTTGCTCTGAGCTGCCAAGTAGCACAGCGATTAGAGCACGAACGTCTGGCCTCTGCTCCCAGAGCCGAAGAGCCAGGAGGGAAAGCATGTGCTGGGCATCTTCAGCACACAGTCAGCTTTGCAACGGTGTCACCACTATTGCTGTCGCTCC
>NW_026637047.1:0-26702 GCF_028554395.1 Pezoporus wallicus | reverse complement strand
CATTTGCCTGAGGATAATAAGAGGTGTGAAAAACTCACTCGATACCTTCTTCCCCTGCCCAGTCCTGAACGACTTTGGCAGTAGAATGTCTGACAGTTTGGGTTTTGGGGATTGTCCCAAACCACCATCTCAAGGCCTGTATCATGTTATCTCCTGTAGCTGGAGCAAATACTTCAGCTTGCACCAGACCTGATTGATAGTATTTCCACTCCTACCAAACACTTCCTTTCTGATTTGTGAAAAGGACCCCTGTATTCTATTGCCAGGCTTCCCATAGCCCCTTCCCTTGCCTGAGATGAAGGGGTTCTTCTTTCAAAGGATATCATTCAAGTCTGCTTCAACATTGTTCACATGCAGAAATGCAGGTAAGATAATTCTCCCAAGTAACTGGCCAACCTCAGGCTTGGGCTTCTTGGTACAGATCTTTAGCCCCAGTATGTTTCCTCTTTAAATGCAGCCATTCTAACAATTTTGCCCAATCTTTTGATTCAGAGTTGACCCTTAAGGTGGCACTAGTTCATCTGCTCTACCATCCCATCGGCTGGCTGGGTTTCATCTGTTTGATGGGAAGCCACCCATCCTATTGCAAAATATCCCTGTTTTGCTATGGTTAGTATCTCCTGCCATTTTTCTTTTTGCTATACAGGCACCCAATTAACCTCCCAGACATACTGTTCGCAAAACGGGAGCCATTCAGTGCAGCCTTTAAAGATGGCAAAAGAATCAGTATAGATACAGATAGGAGAAGCAGATGGTGCCTCATGTTGGAGGATGCCCCAGAGTGTGACCAGTTCTTCCACCTGAGCACTACCTTCTCCCTCAGTGATAATTTCCTGTTCGGTTTTTATTTGCAAAGCAACAGCTCAGTATTTTCATGTTTTACCGTCCTGTTTTGCTGATGCATCGGTAAACATGGCATTCTGCAATTGCTTCGAAAATGTGGGAAAATGTGGAAAATTTCACCACAGGGGAAATTGTGTGGCTGTCAAGTTTTGGGATAACTTCCTCTTGCATTGTTAAGTTTTTTTGTGGGGCCTTCAGTAATCTCAAAGATTATACAATAATGTTCTTTCTGTGCATACCATTTTCTTACTGAGGCTCTCTGCGCCACCCCATCAGGTGGTGGGGTCCGAGCTAGCACAGGCTTAATTACTTTGAAAGGACCTCTGAGTATTATAGGTTGTTTACAAATTGCACGTTCTGCCTCTCACAAGGCCAAACTAATCACAAATAAGCCTTTTCCCCAAATAAAATATTGGGTTTTGGCATCTTTAAAACTTCAAGAGTAGAATCCAATAGGTTGGGTGGGTCCTTCAGGGCCCTTCTGCCAGAAGAGTACCGATAAGCCCAACTGGGCAAGTCCCTATTCAATCTGAACTGGGTCACTAGGGTGAATTGGGCCAAGGGCTTGGTGATAAGCAGCTTTGAATACTGAAAGCTGCAGAGCTTCTTCATGGAGTGGGGTCTAGTCCTGTAATACTCTTTCTCATAACAGGTCATACAAAGGCCTTGCAATGATAGAAAAATCAGGAATATGTGTTCTCCAAAACACAAGCAGTTCCAGTGCATTTTGTAACTCTCTGTTTGTTTCAGGTATTTTTATCTGGTATAATGTAGAAAGGGTATCTTGAGGAATACAGGTCATTCCTCCCTTTCACCAGATTCCCACAAATTTTACCTCATTAGCCCATACCTGAATTTTTTCAAGTGGGATTTTTAACCCCAAATTTTCCAGGTGTGATATAATTTTATCCTGCATTGCTTGAACCATATCTGCCTGACTTCTTCCTATAATGACATCATCATCAATGTATTGGTAAATTTTAAGCCCTTCCTCTGAAGGAATTGATTCCAATTCTTGTGCTAAAGCATGGTGAGCTAGAGTAGGGGAATGCTTATATCCTGAGGAAGTCAGGTGAAGGTGAACTGCTGCCCTTCCTAGGTAAAAGCAAAGTGTTCTTGGTCCTCAGGTTGTAAGGGGACCATAAAAAACACACCTTTAACATCAATAGTTACCATTATGGGATGAGCCTGTCCCTGGATAGATGCTATGGGTTCAGCAATGTTTGTCACAGCAGCTGGTAATGGGCCTGAACTAGCATTCAACCTTCTATAGTCTGCAGTTAGTCTTCACTTCCTGTTTGGTTTATGAATGAGTCATACTGGGGAGTTAAAAGGACATTGTGCTGGCACTACAATTCCCTGTTCCTTTAATTCCTCCAGTACTGGGATTATCACTTTTCCCTTCCCAGGTCCTTAGGCTAATGGATAAGGTTTGACACTGGTTAATTTTGATGGGGGAAGCAAGGCAGCAGTTTGCAGGAAACGTATGTTCACTGGGGCTGTGCCAAATGCCCAACTCTTTCTACTGCTATCTTTCCATTCCTTCCCTTTTAACACATCTAATCCTAGTAGACTGAACAGAAATGATCTCACAACCATAGCTGCTAGAGTTGTCTCCAGGCAGACACAATTTGACTATACTAGTGTCTGGGCCTGGGTATTTCCAAAAGCATCTGCAAGAAATAGTCGCTTATGAGATGATAGATTAATGCCATTCTTGGCAGCATCCTTGGTTTTGATTTCTGAAATTTGGGTGCCTGTGTCCACTAAAAAGGTGATAGATACTAAATTAGGTCCCACAAATCAAGTAATTAATAGATCACCTTCAGTATTTTCAGTGAGGTGTTGAATATGCATCTACCCACCACCTCTTTGCTCACAGTCAACGGGTGGAGGAGTTAGTTTTCCACCCCATGGGTGAGAGGACATGGTGTAGTTTCTGATAATTTTGTAAGTGGTGGGGCACTAGGGCCTTCCACATTTTGTGGGGGTCTTACATTTTCCTTAGGGACCACAGGTTTATTTTGGGCCACTCTAATACCAATTTTTCCAATTTTTCAGTGGGTAATCCATCTATTAAATCTTTAGGAATACCGTTTTGCCACCCCAATACCTGTAACCTTTGTTTTTTGTTTAGAATATTTCTACCTCCTGGGGAAGTAGGAGGTGTCAGGCATTTCTCATTACTTGGGTAAGGAGGGATTTTCACCTCTGTTTGCCTCAGTTCCTTAGTATCAATTTTCCTAGAAATATTGACAGGACCATACTTTCTCCCACAATTAATTAATCCCTGGGCAACTTCTGCCCATGTCCATGCTTTCTTCTCTGTCTTTCGATCAGGTGACAGCACTCCTTCCAGGGCAGCAATGGCACTTCCGCTTTGGGATATTGTTTGTACCTTTCCATGCAGCTGAATCCCCACGGCTTTCAGGGAGTTGGGAAGACCCTGAATGAGGAGAATCATATGTTCAGGATCGACCAGTATCATCGTCAGGGACTCCTGTTTAAGTCTAAGTTCCAAATCATACATCATTTGTAGACATGCTGCTTTCTGTACACTTTCTACCAACTGGTTGACTATCCCTGTGAGGATGAGGGGATCTCCCCTTTCCAAAGGGTTAAGACCTCTAGCCCAGTAAGTTGCTCTTTGAGTTAAGGACCAGGTCACTACTCCTGGCCCCCAATATCCCTCAGCTTCGTCCTCACTTAGTAAAATTTGATCTCTCGCAGACAGAGATACTCTCCAAACATATTCGGTTTCTGACTCTTTGGAGTACAACAGAATTCCTTTTTAAGTTTAGCTAATTCCGTAGCAGTATACAGAATGTCATTTGTGGTAATCTGCAGGAATCCATCCTCTCCATTTCTGTAAGTATATTCAATTTTGCTCAAGGGTCGGAGGGAAACGGCAGAAACATTTAATTTGTCTAACCTTAGTCTTGCATCTGTCAGGTCACTGTGGGGGCATTCATTTTCAGACCCTGGAGAGGCACTTTTCTCTGCCAGGAGTTGCTCTTTGACGGCTAATTGCAAGTAGTTAGCCTGATTTTTCTCTTTGTCAAACTGTTCTTTACCTGGCCCTGCAAGGATGGACCAGGTCTTGTAAAGTTTGTATGAGCTGAGATTCAGCTGTTTGTTGTTGCTCTCTAGCCTCTACTGCAGCAGCCTAGTACCACAGAGACAATTGATTTACCCTTTCCCGGATGGAGTTTTGCATCCTTTTGCAGGCTGCTTACTTGGTCTGTCACACTTTGCATATTATGCTAAATATTCTTGGTCCATTCTACCCCTGGCAGAGAGGGGTGAACCTTACTTTTCTCTAAAAGATTGCTGCCCCTCAGGGCAGCTTCACTGCTATGATTTCTGATCAGTCTCTCACAATTCATAATCTCAATTTTTCCATTCTGCGCCTTTTTGTTTGTGTAGAAATAATCTAAAACGCATTCTAAAGTCATAATGATCTTAATCTTTTTTTCACCTCAATCTATATTGACTAAAGATACAGGTGAATGCTAGAACTGATTTCCTAATGCATTCGTCTGTATTCCATAAACCTGAATGCATTGAAATTCCAGGCTTAAGTGATATAAACTTATCCAGAGAAATTCTAAAAATTACATACACACTGTTACACTTTTGAGATAAAAGAATAGATATATTTTCATTTTTTTTCTTTCTATTCAGTAATTGGAGGCAATGTTTAAGCTTGCAATATAAACACTAAATAATGGTCTTCAGTTAACCACGCATATCACATTAATTCAACCACAGTTTACTATTTTAAAAGCCATTGTATTCAATGCATAGATTTCACAATCTATCAGTTTATAATCATGTAAAATGTTTCATCATTTCCCCCCACAGTTTAAATACAACAAATTCTACATGTGTCCACTTTGTTGACTTCTATGTATGAATTTTGGAGACCAGCTCCATTGCTTCTGAATCTGTAGATCAAGAATCTTGGTGTGGCAAGAGAAAGCAACTTTCCAAATCACAGCAGCAGCTGAAAATGAGAATATTTACTATGAACTTAACAGTTAAGTGTCTTGGAATACTATCATGTCAAAATACTGTCTGAAAAAGATACTGCTGACTCTGTAGAAATAAAGATGAAGCAATATCTCTCTTTGGAATTACTGTAACAATTTCACTTGGTTATTTCAAATTTACAAAGTACTGAAAATCTAACATCAATGTATCAGTCTTCTAAATTTCACTTTTCATGATGGTCAAATAGAAAATGCAACTTATCAAAACATAAGGCCAATTTTTGCCTCTGCAACTAGCTAAAAATTATTTATCACACTGGCTATACAAATCACAGAGGATTTATTAGAATGTCATATTTTTGTCTTGTAGCTAGCATGGCCAAAGTGAACTAGAGATGAGCTCAATTGTCATCAGAGAAAACTATCAAAATGCGTTGTAGTCTCAGTAGTTTAACAGACTGTTGCAAAGATCCACTATTAAAAATTAGTTATAAGTAGTAACTAATGGCATGTACCATGTCTCTTCAGTATCTTCTGAGTTAAATATCCGTGACCTAAAGGACATTGCAAAATCATATGGGCAAAATGATCAGAAGCCTTAATATGTTTGTAGAAGTGTTTGAGAAGATTGAAGACTATGTATCTCAAAAACTAAATGAATAAGGATGACTAGGATAAATGGAGTATGATAGTATAGAGAAGGCAGATAATTTTTTTTATAACATAAAACCACAGACAAAAAAAATCAAAGTAGTAACTGTGATTACTGGTAAGACGTACTCTGCTCTCCAGACTTGTAAAAGTCCATGGAACAATTTGACAGATGCTGATTACTCAAAATGAAATTTAGCAAAATTTAAATGAGCATTTGACATTTTGAAATAACATTTGGTACTATTGGGAATTAACAAGCAGAATGGAAGGACAGAATTTCCTATTTTTTTAACTTCCTCTACATTCTGTAAACACATCTGTCTGGAGACCAACATAGAATCATAGAATCGTTAGGGTTGGAAAGGTCCTTAAGATCATCTAGTTCAAACCCTCCTGCCGTGGGCAGGGACACCTTACGCTAAATCATATCACCCAAGGCCTCGTTCAACCTGGCCTTGAACACTGCCAGGGATGGAGCATTCACAGCCTCCCAGGGCAACCTATTCCAGTGCCTCACCACCCTAACAAGTAAGAATTTCCTTCTTATATCTAACCTAAAGTTCCCCTGTTTAAGTTTGAACCCATTACCCCTTGTCCTGTCACTACAGTCTCTAATGAAGAGTCCCTCTCTAGCATCCCTAGAGGCCCCGTTCAGATACTGGAAGGCTGCTATGAGGTCTCCACGCAGCCTTCTCTTCTCCAGGCTGAACAGCCTCAACTTCCTCAGCCTGTCTTCATACAGGAGGTGCTCCAGTCCCCTGATCATCCTCGTGGCCCTTCTCTGGACTTGTTCCAACAGTTCCATGTCCTTTTTATGTTGAGGACACCAGAACTGTACACAATTTTTCAAGTGAGGTATCATGAAGAGCAGAGTTGAGGGGCAGGATCACCTTCTTCGACCTGCTGGTCACGCTCCTTTTGATGCAGCCCAGGATATGGTTGGCTTTCTGGGCTGCAAGAGGACACTGCCTGCTCATGTTCATTTTCTCATCGACAAGCACGCCCAAGTCCTTCTCCGCAGGGCTGCTCTGAATCTCTTCTCTGCCCAGCCTGTAGCTGTGCCTGGGATTGCTCCGACCTAGGTGTAGGACCTTGTAATGACTTGTAATACAATAGAATCATTGATCATGAAACTGATCTGGCTTATGTTCCCAGTGTGGTCACCACCTTTATATTTTGGGAGGTATATAATAAAAGTGCTTAGCAAGTACACATCTTTTTTTCTCCTTCTCAGGTGGTCAACCTATGAAGGAGACATTCTTTTACTCTCCCAGCCCCCCCCCCCCCCCAATCATTTACAGCATCATTTGAGAGTTTTGAAGTTTTTGAATGGCCTTTTAATGCTGTTGAGACTTGTTTACTGATTGTGATGGGGATCACCATGTTGGCACACATACAGAGTGTATTTTGCCCATGACCATTTTGTCTGATTTCAAAATTCAAGCAGAGTCAGGTTTGGGTCTTGTCTGGGGTCAAGCGATGATAGAGGAGGACCAAGAGGTTTTCCCTGAGGCTGGACAGTCATGAGTGGCAGGGTGTGTGGGATAGTATGGACAAGTATCTAGGTCAGTGGGCCCCTCCAGTACTTTGGAATTTCATCACCGAACAACTGCAAAATCCAGAAGAATTAGTAAAACACTTAAATGAGGTGTGTGGTCATTCTGGCCATACCAGAGACAGACAAATCATGGCAATGTGCTGGGGCTTGGCCTATGCCTACAGAGCCCTGTTCAACACTATCCAGCACCTTGAAAAGGAAAGAAATGTCCCTGGATCTGAGGGCAAAGCAACAGTCAACACAGCTACTCCAGCTCCAAGCACAGCACTTACACCACCCCTGTGAGTTGTGCCGGGCTGGAAGCAGTGTCCAACGCTGTGTTGACATTTAGAGGGGCCCTGCCTCCAGCCAGGTGGAGTCAGGGGACAATCGGATTTACTGGACTGTGTGGATCAGATGGCCTGGCACATCAGTCCCACAGAAGTATAAGGCTCTAGTAGATACCGGTGCACAGTGTACCCTGATGCCATCAAGCTGTCAAAGGGTGGAACCCATCTATATTTCTGAAGTGACAGGAGGATCCCAAGAGTTGAATGTGCTGGAGGCTGAAATCAGCCTGACTGGGAGGGAATGGCAAAAGCACCCTATTGTGTCTGGTCCAGAGGCTCTACGCATCCTTGGCATAGATTACCTCAGGAGAGGGTACTTCAAAGACCCAAAAGGGTACCGATGGGCTTTTGGTATCGGTACTTTGGAGACTGAGGAAATTGAGCAGCTGTCCACCTTGCCTGGTCTCTCAGAGGATCCTTCTGTTGTGGGGTTTCTGAAAGTCAAAGGACAAGTGCCAATTGCGACCACAACAGCGCACCGGCGGCAATATCTCACCAACGAAGACTCCCTGATTCCCATCTATCAGCTTATCCGTAGACTGGAGAGCCGAGTATCAGTAGGACCCACTCTCCCGTTAATAGCCCCATATGGCCAGTGTGAAAGTCTAATGGAGAGTGGAGACTAACGGCAGGCTGCTGTGGCCTGAATGAAGTCACACTACTCTTGAGCGCTGCTGTACTGGGCATGCTAGAACTTCAGCATGAATTAGAGACAAAGGCAGCCAAGTGGTATGCCACGATTAATGTTGTCAATGCATTTTTCTCAATTCCTTTGGCAGAAGAGTGCACGCCACGGTTCGCTTTTACTTGGAGGGGTGTCCAGTTCACTTGGAACCTACTGCCCCAGGGGTGGAAACACAGCCCTACGATCTGCCATGGGCTGATCCAGACTGCACTGGAACAAGGGCAAGCTCCAGAACACCTGCAGTACATTGATGACATTATTACATTATTGTGTGGGGTGATACAGCAGAAGAAGTCTTTGAAAGGGAGGAAAATAATCCAAATCCTGCTGAGAACCGGTTTTGCCATAAAATGGAATAAGGTCAAGGGACTTGCACAGGAGATTCAATTTTTGGGAATAAAATGACAATATGGATCTAGCCAGATCCCTACAGATGTGATCAACAAGATAACAATGTCTCCACCAGCTAATAAGAAAGAAACGCAAGCTTCCCTGGGTGCAGTGGAGTTCTGGAGAATGCACATCCCAAATTACAGTTCAATTGTAAGCCCTCTCTATCATGTGACCCGGAAGAAGAAGGATTTTCAATGAGGCCCTGAGCAATAACAAGCCTTTGAGCAAATTAAAGGTGGGATAGTTCATGCAGTAGCCCTTGGACCTGTCTGGACAGGGCCAGATGTTAAAAATGTACTGTATACTGCAGCTGGGGAGATCGATCCTACCTGGAGCCTCTGGCAGAAAGCTCCAGGGGAGACTCAAGGCCGACCCCTTGGCTTTTGGAGTCGGGGATACAAAGGATCTGAGGCCAGCTATACCCCAACTGAGAAAGAGATACTGGCAGCCTATGAAGGGGTTTGAGCTGCTTCAGAAGTGATTGGCACTGAAGCACGGCTCCTCCTGGCACCCCGGCTGCCTGTGCTGGGCTGGTTGTTCAAACGCAGGGTCTCCTCTACACATCATGCAACTGATGCTACATGGAGTAAATGGGCTGCACTAATTCCACAATGGGGCCGAATAGGAAATCCCAGCCATCCAGGAATTGTAGAAGTCATCATGGACTGGCCAGAGGGCAAAGATTTCGGAATGTCACCAGAGGAGGAGGTGATGTGTGCTGAAGAGAACCCACCATATAATAAACTGTCAGAAACTGAAAAGCAACATTCCTTGTTTACTGATGGGTCCAGCCGTATTCTGGGAAAGTATCAGAGATGGAAGTCAGCTGTATGGAGTCCTCGATGACAAGTTGCAGTAACTGCTGAAGGAGAGGGTGAATCGAGTCAGTTTGCTGAGGTGAAAGTCATCCAGCTGGCCCTGGACATTGCTGAACGAGAAAAGTGGCCAGTACTTTATCTCTATACTGACTCATGGATGGTGGCAAATGCCCTGTGGGGGTGGTTGCAGCAATGGAAGCAGAGCAACTGGCAATGCAGAGGTAAACCAGTCTGGGCTGCTGCACTGTAGCAAGATATCACTGCCTGAGTGCAGAAACTGGTAGTGAAGGTACACCATGTAGATGCTCATGTACCCAAGAGTCGGGCCACTGAGGAACACCAGAATGACCAACAAGTGGATAAAGCTGCTAAGATTGAAGTGGCTCAGATGGACTTAGATTGGCAACATGACACTTCAGGTCATCAGGGCAGAGATGCAACATACAGATGGGCCCATGATTGAGGAGTGGACTTAACAATGGACACTACTGCCCACATTATTCATGAGTGTGAAACATGTACTGCAATTAAACGAGCCAAGCGGTTAAAGCCTCTTTGGTATGGAGGATGATGGCTGAAGTATAAATATGGGGAAGCCTGGCAGATTGACTATATCACACTGCCATCAACCCGCCAAGGCAAGAGCCATGTGCTTACCATGGTGGAAACAACCACTGGATGGCTGGTAATGTATGCTGTGTCCCATGCCACTGCCTGGGCCTTGAGAAACAGATTTTGTGGCGACACGGCACCCCAGAGAGAATTGAGTCAGACAGTGGGACTCATTTCTGGACCAACCTTATAGTCATTTGGGCCAAAGAGCACAGGATTGAGTGGGTATATCACATCCCCTACTATGCACCAGCCTCTGGGAAAATCGAACGGTACAATGGGCTGTTAAATCTACACTGAGAGCAATGGGTGGGGGAACTTTCAAGCATTGGGATACACACTTACCAAAAGCCACCTGTTTGGTCAACACCAGAGGATCTGCCAACAGGGCCGGCCCAGCCCAGTCAGAACTTTTACATCTTGTAGAGGGGGACAAAGTTCCCGTGGTGCATATGAAGAATTTGCTGGGGAAGACAGTCTGGGTTATTCCTGCTTCAGGTGAAGGCAAACCGACTTGTGGGATTGCTTTTGCTCAGGGACCTGGATATACTTGGTGTGTAATGCGGGAAGATGGGGAAGTCCGATGTATACTTCTAGGGGATTTGATTTTAGGGGAAAACGGCCAATGAACTTAATTGTATGCTGTTGCCTGCTGTGTAATACTTTTCTAGACCATCTACTATATGTCTTCAGGTCACCAGCAACTAGCCCTGACTTCCCTCCAACCGTCATCTCAACAGAGAATGAACTTTGATAGAACCAGATGAGTTCTGCAGTAAAGGAACAATCAGCATCAGCAGGCAATGATCCAATACTTCACACAGCCTTTCCTGCCCTGAAAGGTTGTTACAAGAGATGGAATCTGACATCATGGATTGAATGGACAGTTGGCAGCGTTATAAGGATTGGTCCATGCACTAAGAAAATGATCTCTTTCTCTCGATCTGTGTGTCTTTGTGGATGTATATATATGGGAGAGCAATCATATGTTGAAAATGTGGGATCTGAGCATGACGTGAATGGTATGGAAAAAGGCGTGGATACTGTCCTGGGTTTAGCAGTAGCAGTCAATTTTTCTCCTTCTTGGTAGCTGGTGCAGCACTGTGTTTAGACTTTCAGCCTGGGAACAGTGCTGATAACACCAATGATTTCAGTTGTTGCCAAGTAATGTTTACCCTGACCAAGGACTTTGTGAGGCTCATGCTCTGCCAGGGAGGAGGGGAAGCCGGGAGGAAGCAGATACGGGACACCTGACCCAAGCTAGCCAAGGAGGTATTCCATACCACAGCACGTCATGCCTGGGGTGGGGGGTAACTGGGAGTGACCTGGAAGGACACGGGGTCTTCTGGGTTGGACTTGTTTTTCGGCGGGTGTTACCATATTCTCTTCCCTAGTTATTTTCTCTTATCAGTGTTGTCGTTGGTGATAGTGGTGGTGATTTGTGTTGTACATTGGTTGCTGGGCTGTTTTTGTCTCAACCCATGGGAGTAGCATTCTTTCGAATCTCCTCCCTATGCCTCTGGGAGGGGGGAAGGGGAAAACCCCCTGGGGGGCGGGCAGGACTTGGGCCTCGACTGCTTCCAGCCTGGCATCACTCATTGAGAGTGAGTGAACTAGCTGTCTGGCTGGGTTTAAACCACAACACATTATTTATCTGCCTAGACTATAAGCGCCTCCTCTTACTTGAGAAGGGATGCCAGGCCATGTTCAATCTCCACAGACTAAAAAGATACAAGGAAGTGATGCTTGTGCATTAGAAAAGCGAGAAAAGTTGACAGAAATATAATTACACCACACAGAAGCATTTTGATAAACAGCTAAAGAAGAATTAACATTTTGCACTAACAATTGGTTTTGTCCTGTATAATGAAAATATAAACACATCCATTTTCATAGATCCTAACAAATCAATTTCTTGTGATTCTAAAAATGCTACTGGTCGTTTTACCACCCAGCTATCCCATGTGTCCACTGGGTTTGAGGCTGCAGTTGCTTGGGCTGCTGAGGGGATGACAGCAACCATCCAGTTTTCCAACGGCAGTCCTATCAGGCATGTCCTTTCAGATTCATAGGTGTGGCAGAGGATGGGCACAGGGTGTCTTGTCCTTTTGCATTAGCTAATGTTACTCAGATGTTTTCTTTTGGCTGAATGGGAAGCCACTGTAGGGTCAATCCTCCTGTGATGAAGAGGCAGAAGACAAGGCCAGACAAACCCATTGTGAAGAGATCCAACAAGGTCCTTTGTCTGTGGAAACACAAGCATAACCTTGTACCCAGGTTATTAAGGGGAATGAGCCTTCCCATTTACAAGTTTCTATGATATCTTTTATGTGTCTTTGCAGCACTGATAGAAGATACAGAAAAGGCAAACTGCAGTGCATCTTGTGGAGCAAGAAGTATCATGAAAAAACTGCCTTTTAAGTCAATGACTATGAGAGTCCATGTTTGTGGTAACATTGGTGAGGGCAGACCAGGTTGTTAAACTCCCATATCCTCAGTGACCTCGTTTATCTTTCTTAGGTCATGTAAAACTCTCCAAGAATAATTTTTCTTCTGAATCACACAGACAGGTGTGTTCCACGGCCTGGTTGTGGGGGCTATGTGACCAGCTTTCAGCAGTTCATCCACCAATTTGTGTAATTGGAGTAGTTTTTCTTTTGGGAGGGGCCGCTGATCTACCCACATGGGCTCATCTGATTTCCAGGTTGAAGGTGGGACCTACTGCAGAACAGTGGCCCCTAGGAAAAATCTGCTGTCCTAGGTTCAGCAGTAGCAGTCATTTTTTCTGCTTCTTAGTAGCTGGTGCAGTGATATGGTTTTGACTCTCAGCCTGAGAACAATGCTGATAACACCAATGTCTTTAGTCGCTGATAAGTCATGTTTACTCTGACCAAGGACTTTCTGAGTCTCATGCTCTGCCAGGGAGGAGGGGAAGTTGGGAGGAAACAGAGACAGGACACCTGACCCAAACTAGCCAAAGAGGTATTCCATACCACAGCAGGTCATGCCCACTATATAAACTGGGGGCAGTTACCCAGAAGGGTTAGATCACTGCTGGGGTCGGGCTGGGTATCAGTGGGTGGGTGGTGAGCAGTTATATTCTCTTCCCTTGTTATTTCCCTTATCATTATTATTATTGGTGGTAGCAGTAGTGGTTTTGTGTTACACCTTAATTACTGGACTGTTCTTATCTCAACCCATGGGAGTTACATTCTTTCTATGTTCCTCCCCATCCCTCCGTGAGGGAAGCGGGGAGGATGGAGGTGGGGGAGTGAGTGAGCGGCTGAGTGGCTGACTGGGCTTAAACCATGACATCTGTGTTTAAATGCATTCCCCATTGGCCTAGACAGTCTCTGCCCCATAGGGCAGGAGATCCAGGCAACACATAAGGCCTGATAAACGTAGATCTTTCTTCTAGTCCAAAACTAACAACAAGCTCTTTGCTCTGTTTTGGAGAGGTTTGACCACCAAGTCCTGATAAGGAAGTACGAGTGTCCATTAAAGGCCACTGATAGGGCTACTGTGGAGCAGAAATGACTGTAACATCTGCTCCAGTATTGAAGATTCCTCACAAAGTCATTTTTGTCCCTCCTGATTTTAAAGTACAGGACGATTAGGGTCAATCCATAGTTAATTGTTGTGTCCAATAAATTTCAGGCATCCTCGTAGATCCAAAACATCCTGAACCCACACGGTGTGGACAGCACCTGGCGACTGGGGCGAAAAATACATTAATTGTTCAATTCAGCTTCCTGCTGGTATAGTACATGGTGGCATTGGAGTCCACGCCATTATTTTAATTTCTCCTTCAAAATCAGCATTTATGACCCCTGGTAGCACAAAAAGGCCTCTTATTTTTGGAGAGGATTGTCCAATTAACAATCTGCCTTTCCATGACCGAGTGAGCTATATGTGCCAGTTGGAATAAGCACAACTGATGTGTCTTGAATTATTGTCTGAGGTGGCCAGGACCATTCCGGCGCTGCTGCTTGTGCTGGCACACAGACTGTGGCAGCTCCGCAAGGAGGTCATTTGGAAGGGTAATTTGTTGTCATGGCACTACCCCTAGCCTCACTTTGCTTGGGGTTTCCCAGTAAAGTCAAAGGCTGGCCATCCCGGTCAAATTTTGATTGGCACTGATTTGCATAATGATGCCCTTTACAACAGGTATCAAAACCTCATAGCTTGTTCCCGGAGTGTTTCTTACGCAAATCCTATCGCTTTCACCTCCCACATTCTTATATGGGTACCTGGTACTGAATAAGTCAGGAAAGGCTAGGTGACATTTAGGTTGGTTTTGCAGAGATTGGTAGACTAGACATTGAGTTTGTTGAGGTTTTTGTTTTTGGGTTTTTTTATCACTTTTTCATACTCATTGGTATGAAGATTTGTGAGGATTTTTACTTTCTGATTTTAAATTTGTTGCTGATTAGTAAGTCTCTTAAAAGAATGGGTTGATTTTGAGGAGAGGTAAATGCTTACAAATACAGCAAAATGAAGCAAACTGGCACTTCTGAGTTATGGTATTCCTTTACTTCAAATATGATGATGTTTTACCTGTGCTTTTATGATATCTTTTTTAGCAAGTTTAACCTTAAGTATAGGATTCTGAAAGTGCACTATCAAAATATATGGTGAGAATTAGGGATGGTGAAACACTAGACCAGGTTGCCCAGAGAAGCTGTGGCTGCCCGATCCCTGGCAGTATCCAAGTGTAAGTGGCGAGGAGAAGCAGACAGGCCAACGCAATATGGGTGATAAGCAAACTTCTACTTTATTTGTGACGCAGTTCACATATATATAGGAGCAGTATTCAGCCACTCCTCCTAGGCACAACAGTATTGGTTAGCCCCACACAGCTTCCTCCACATTCTCCTCCCATGTCCAGTTTTCGGTTACCTGTGGGGGCCACCCCCTGCCTTGCTCACACAGTCCTCCAGGGCTCTATGGTCCTGCTCTGAGAGTCATTCTGCAACATTCAAGGACACGGTGAAGGGAGTTTTGAACAACATGGTGGAGTGGAAGGCATCCCTGCGCATGGCAGGGGGCTGGAACTAGATGATCTTGAGGTCCTTTCCAACCCAAACCACTCTGGGATTCTATGATTTCATGAAAATATAAGATAGCAAGAAAGTCTAGATTGTGTCTATAAGCTGAATTAGTTACATGGCATATATTGGAGTATGGTAGGAAGTATAGCGGACAGCAAGATCAAAAGGAGAAAAAAACACTATGTGAAATTTATTCTGTGAAAAATTAAAGCATGAATAAGTCTTATTTTCAATTCTGATAAGCTGAAAGACACAAATTCATCAAGACAAACTTAAGGGAGTTTAGAGTGATAAGCCAAATTATATGCCTAAAGTCCATGAATTTTGCTCCATCAGGGAGAAGTACGACTAGAAAGAATTGAAGTTTCAGTAAGCTTAATGACACAAGCTAGCTAATCAGCAAGGATAAAATATGCCACCTAATTAAAAATGTTCACTCTGCCACGTGTGGAAGCATTGTGAGATCAGAGAACTAACATGTCAAGGTCTAAAAAAACCCTTTTTTCCAAGAATTACAATGACCTGAGTGCCTGATGGTCTTCTAGTGGAGCTTTTTTTAATTGTTTTGGTGGGGTTTTCTGTAGGTTTGTTTTATTGTTTGGAGTTTTTAGTATCACAGTATCACAGTATCACAGTATGTTAGAGATTGGAAGGGACCTCGAAAGATCATCTAGTCCAATCCCCCTGCCGGAGCAGGAACACCTAGATAATGTTACACAGGAATGCGTCCAGGAGGGTTTTGAATGTCTCCAGGGAAGGAGACTCCACAACCTCCCTGGGCAGCCTGTTCCAGTGTTCCGTCACCCTCACTGAGAAGAAGTTTCTTCTCAAGTTTAAGTGGAACCTCTTGTGTTCCAGTTTGTACCCATTACCCCTTGTCCTATCATTGTTTGCCACTGAGTAGAGCCTGGCTCCGTCCTCGTGACACTCCCCCTTTATATATTTATAGACACTGATAAGGTCACCCCTCAGTCTCCTCTTCTCTAAACTATAGAGACCCAGCTCCCTCAGTCTTTCCTCATAAGGGAGATGTTCCACTCCCCTAATCATCTTCGTTGCCCTGCGCTGGACTCTCTCCAGCAGCTCCCTGTCCTTCTTGAACTGAGGGGCCCAGAACTGGACACAATATTCCAGATGCGGTCTCACCAGGGCAGAGTAGAGGGGAAGGAGGACCTCTCTCGACCTACTAACCACCGCCCTTCTAATACACCCCAGGATGCCATTGGCCTTCTTAGCCACAAGGGCACAGTGTTGGCTCATGGTCATCCTGTTGTCCACTAGGACCCCCAGGTCCCTCTCCCCTACACTGCTCTCTAACAGGTCGTTCCCCAACCTATACTGGAACCTGGGGTTGTTCCTGCCCAGATGCAGGACTCTACACTTTCCCGTGTTATATTTCATCAAGTTACTCCCTGCCCAACTCTCCAGCCTGTCCAGGTCTCGCTGGATGGCAGCACAGCCTTCTGGCATGTCAGCCATTCCTCCCAGCTTAGTGTCAACAGCAAACTTGCTGATAGTACACTCAATTCCCTCATCTAAATCATTGATGAATATATTAAATAATACCGGTCCCAGTACTGACCCTTGAGGCACTCCACTAGTTACAGGCCTCCAACTAGACTCAGCCCCATAGACTACAACTCTCTGGCTTCTCTCCTTCAGCCAGTTCGCAGTCCACCTCACTACCTGATCATCCAGTCCACACTTCCTCATTTTAGCCGTGAGGATGCTGTGGGAGACTGTGTCAAATGCTTTGCTGAGGTCAAGGTAGACCACATCCACCGCTCTGCCATCATCCATCCACCGTGTTATTTCCTCATAAAAGGCTAAGAGATTGGTCAAGCATGATTTCCCCCTGGTGAAGCCATGTTGACTGCCCCTCATAACCTTCTTATCCTTGATATGCCTTAAGATGGTACCAAGGATAAGGTGTTCCATCACTTTCCCAGGGATGGAGGTGAGGCTGACCGGTCTGTAGTTACCCGGGTCCTCCTTCTTGCCCTTTTTGAAGACTGGAGTGACATTTGCTTTCCTCCAGTCCTCAGGCACCTCTCCCGTTTCCCAAGACTTGGTAAAGATGATGGAGAGTGGTCTAGCAATGACTTCCGCCAGTTCCCTCAGCACCCGCGGGTGCATCCCATCTGGACCCACGGATTTATGGATGTCCAGATTGCTCAACTGGTCTCTAACCCATTCCTCATCGACTAAGGCAAACCGCTCCGTCGACCTGACTTCATCTAAGGTCTCAGGGGTACAGGGCTCTTCAGGACTGCCTGCAGCAGAGTAGACAGAGACAAAGAAGGCATTCAGTAACTCTGCCATCTCTTTATCTTCTGTCACCAGGGCACCCATCCCGTTCATCAGTGGGCCTACATTGCCTCTGGTGTTAGTTTTATCTGCCATGTATTTAAAAAAGCTCTTTTTGCTGTCCTTGACCCTTCTGGCCAGGTTTAATTCTAAGGATGCCTTAGTCCTCCTAGCTGCCTTCCTACATCCTCTAGCAGCAGCCTTATATTCCTCCCAAGTGGCCAGCCCCTCCTTCCATGACCTGTAAACTCTCCTCTTCCACTTGAGCATACCCAGCAATTCCCTATTTAGCCACGCAGGTCTCTTGGCCCTCTTCCTTGACTTCCTACGTGTCGGGATGCTCCGATCTTGAGCACGGAAAAAGCAGTCCTTGAATGTCAACCAACTATCTTGGGCCCCTTTACCTTCAAGCAGCCCTGCCCATGGGATTTCCCCTAGCAATTGCTTGAAAAGGCCAAAGTTTGCCCTGCTAAAGTCCAGGGTTGCAATTCTACTTGGTATTCTACTAGTCCTGCCACACAAGATCCTGAACTCCACCATCTCGTGGTCGCTGCAACCAAGGCAGCCCTCAACCCTTACTGCTTCGACCAGATCCTCCTTGTTAGTGAGGATGAGATCCAGCAGCGCTCCTCTCCTGGTCGGCTCATCCACCATTTGCAGGAGGAAGTTATCATCCATACACTGGAGGAACCTCCTGGACTGCAGCTGAGTTGCTGAGTGGTCCTTCCAGCAAACATCAGGGAAGTTAAAATCCCCCACGACGACCACGGCCTGTGACTGTGAGGCCGCTCTCAGCTGCCTGTAGAAGGCCTCGTCAACTTCCTCACCCTGATCCGGTGGTCTGTAACAGACACCTACAACAGTATCCCCCCTGCCAGCCTGCCCCTTAATTCTCACCCACAGACTCTCAACTCGCTCATCATCTGTCCCTGGACAGAACTCGGTGCATTGTAGTTCCTCCCGCACATAAAGAGCAACCCCACCACCCCGCCTGGCTGGCCTGTCTTTCCTGAAAAGGACATAGCCTTCCATGACTATATTCCAGTCATGTGAGCTGTCCCACCACGTCTCTGTAATTGCCACCAGATCATAATCTCCTGACTTAACACAGGTTTCCAACTCCTCCTGCTTATTTCCCATGCTGCGCGCATTGGTGTACAGGCATTTCAGGGAGCGAGCTGAGCACACCGATTTCACCCTAGGATTGTAGGAGGCCTCCCAGTCTTCATTAATTCTGGAGCGCTGCCCCACTGGGGCAAGCCCAGCTACAAGCCCATCCCCCTTCGAATCTAGCTTAAAGCTCTCCAAATGAGCCCTGCTAATTCGTGCCCCAGCATCCTTTTCCCTCTGTGAGACAAACCTTTCTCACTTGTCATTGTCCAGACTGGTGCCCTATAAAACCAGCCGTTATCAAAGAATCCAAAGCCCTGCCTGTAGCACCAGTCTCGAAGCCAATTGTTCATGAACTGAATCTTCCCATTCCTTCCCACATCAGTGGAAGATGGAAGGAGAGAGGAGAATATCACTTGAGCCCCAGACTCTTTCACCATCCGCCCCAAGGCCCTGTAGTCTTTCTTCATCCCCCTCAGACTGCGGGAAGCAGCTTCCTCCCCACCTGTCTGGAAGATCAGCAGCGGGTAGTAGTCTGTCGGGTGCACCAGGTTGGGGAGCGCCCTGGTGATATCCCTGATCCGGGCTCCAGGCAGACTACACACTTCCCTATGATGAGGGTCAACTCTGCATATCGGGCCCTCTGTTCCTCTCAGAAGGGAATCCCCTACTACAATGACCCTTCTTTCTTTCTTATCAGAGGCAGTCTTGAGGTGCAAAGTCGACTCCCTTTTTCTATGTGGCCTTGTGGGCTGGCCTTGCCCCACATTCTCACCTACCTCTCCTTCAAGATCCAGGGCCTCGAACCTATTGCGGAGGGACACCTGGGGAAGCAGGGCAGGAAGGGGGGAGGGTTTCCCACGACCTCGAACTGGAACTCGCTTCCAACCCTCGTTGTCTTTTTGGTCCCCTACCTCTGCGCAACAGCTACAGGGCGGTGGTTAGTAGGTCGAGAGAGGTCCTCCTTCCCCTCTACTCTGCCCTGGTGAGACCGCATCTGGAATATTGTGTCCAGTTCTGGGCCCCTCAGTTCAAGAAGGACAGGGAGCTGCTGGAGAGAGTCCAGCGCAGGGCAACGAAGATGATTAGGGGAGTGGAACATCTCCCTTATGAGGAAAGACTGAGGGAGCTGGGTCTCTATAGTTTAGAGAAGAGGAGACTGAGGGGTGACCTTATCAGTGTCTATAAATATATAAAGGGGGAGTGTCACGAGGACGGAGCCAGGCTCTACTCAGTGGCAAACAATGATAGGACAAGGGGTAATGGGTACAAACTGGAACACAAGAGGTTCCACTTAAACTTGAGAAGAAACTTCTTCTCAGTGAGGGTGACGGAACACTGGAACAGGCTGCCCAGGGAGGTTGTGGAGTCTCCTTCCCTGGAGACATTCAAAACCCGCCTGGACTCATTCCTGTGTAACATTATCTAGGTGTTCCTGCTCTGGCAGGGGGATTGGACTAGATGATCTTTCGAGGTCCCTTCCAATCTCTAACATACTGTGATACTGTAATTAAAAGAAAATGCTGATTGTAGAATCATAGAAGAGTTAGGGTTGGAAAGGACCTTAAGATCATCAAGTTCCCACCCCCCTGCCATGGCCAGGGACACCTCACACTAAACCATGTCGGCCAAGGCTCTGTCCAACCTGGCCTTGAACACCGTCAGGGATGGAGCATTCACAACTTCCTTGAGCAACCCATTCCAGTACCTCACCACCCTTACAGTAAAGAGCTTCTTCCTTATATCCAATCTAAACTTCCCCTGTTTAAGTTTGAACCCGTTACCCCTTGTCCTATCACTATAGTCCCTAATGAAGAGTCTCTCCCCAGCATCCCTAGAGGCCCCGTTCAGATACTGGAAGGCTGCTATGAGGCCTCCATGCAGCCTTCTCTTCTCCAGGCTGAACAGCCTCAACTTTCTCAGCCTATCTACATACAGGAGGTGCTCCAGTCCCCTGGTCATCCTTGTGGCCATCCTCTGGACTTGTTCCAAAAGTTCCATGTCCTTTTTATGTTGAGGACACCAGAACTGTACACAATTCTTCAAGTAAGGTCTCATGAGAGGAGAGGGGCAGGATCACCTCCTTCGACCTACTGGTCACACTGCTTTTGATGCAGCCCAGGATACAGTTGGCTTCCTGGTCTGCGAGCGCACACTGCCAGCTCATGTTCATTTTCTCATTGAGCAACACCCCCAAATCCTTCTCTTCATGGCTGCTCTGAATCTCTTCTCTGACCAACCTGTAGCTGCGCCTGGGTTTACATAGTATGTCTGAAAAATATTTATTTGCCCTAACAGCCCCAGCAGTACTCGATGACAAGACTTTCTCTAATTCCATCAGGAATATTTAAAGTCAACAACAGAAACTTTTTTGAAATTATTTTTTCAACTATACTTTTTTCCTAAAAGTGCGTGAACATAAGACTTACACAAATAATTACCCACATGGATGCACACTACATAGAAGCCCTGTCAGCCAGGTGTTTGGCTGAAGTTTTTGGAAGCAGCTGCTAGAACTTGCCTACAACATCAGGTCCATGGTAATAACGCAAATTCTGTAGGGAAGTAGTTACAAGGCTCCTCAAAAAAAGAAATAAAAGTAAATAATACAGCTACTGTTAAAGGGCAACTTGGTTACAATGTTCCTACTCTTTTGAGTAAAAAACAGCTGAAATTTCTACATATCATTCCAGGAGTGTTCAGCCCAGATGGTAATGGAATGATCCTAACATTCATTATGGAAAAAATGGAATAATATAAATAGTTGTTTATTTTGTCAACTCTTACCTGAAGATTCTTTTCAGTGAATATTATCCAAAGAGCAACATGCAGGATTTTGTTTGTTTTATCAAATTTTGAATTTTTCACATCCAGCAAAGATTCTCTCAAGACCACTGGAGGGTGGCAAACATGATACAGTTTACTGAGCTTTCCTGCTCATCTAAGGTTACCTAGGTAGAATCACCAGTTGCTCAGAATATGTCTGTTGGAAAATCATTGGACATCTTCTACAGAGGAATTGTATGTTACCCTTTTGATAGCCAGGAGTATTACAATGGGAAATGCCTCATCAGATTTTTTTTTCTTTCTCTCATTAACTTCTGTTGTCTTTTTCAATATACCTGTATTGATACCTCTCTGCCTCTGATTCTTTGTTGTCCTTCCAGATGCCAGTTTTACTTTTCTCCCATATTGTTTCTGGCTCTTCTCCTTACCAGAGAATACAGAGCACTCAGGCCACAGATATGTTGGGACAAAACTGTGAGAAAATTTAAAGAATCAGAAAATAATAACCTGATACAAAATCTGAGCAGGTTATATATATTAGCACTATAAAAAATGTGGGCAGTACTTTTCAACCACAAGAGATCAGTTTTACATCTACTAACTTCTAAGAGCATCAGGAGCACACATTGGTGCAACATTGTGGTTGAGTGCTAACTCACTGTAGGAACCTTCTGTCTACTAAATTCTTCCTCCGTCCTTGTGCTACAAGAGCTGTTATTATAAAGCACAAGTGAGTGATTACAGTCCAAATTCTTATGTCAAGTGCTCCCAAAGAAAGTAATTATTCGTTATTAATGGCTCTTTCTCTGCAAAATAAAGTATTATACATAATCAAATTTATATGGGCTTATAATTTAGGCAATGAGACCTAAAATTAGTATGGTCAATTTTCATGCAAGAATTATAGCCACTAAAAGTCCTCCTAAAATACAGCCTGGCAAAGACAGTACACAGCTAGCCATTAAATGGCATGCTGTATGACTTGTACTGGTTGGTGGGAGGCATGTCATCCTGAAATAGTATTCGGCATTAGTGACTCCCATCTCATTGACATGGAGGACCAAATTTAGGGAAGGTTGAAAACCAGGCTGTATTTCCTTTCAGAGGCAAAATGCTACAGATTGCCAGCAGCAACTTGTCTATTTGAGGGCAGTATTTCTTGGTTCTGACTAAATTTCTGCTGGCAGATAAAGAATGTGTAATTTGGAAAATACAAAACACAATCTGGCAAGCTCTCTATGAAAAGTTTTCAACCCTTATATTAAGCTGCATGTGCAAATAAGGCCAGACACAAACACAAAACAATCCTAGCTACCTTTTTTTTTCTAAACATCTTGTAATATCTATCTTTAACAGGAACTAGCATCATTTCATGCCTATATGTCATGCAGAATGTTTTCTGCAGTATCACCTCCCAGTTTCCTTTAACTAAAACATAGAGACTGAAATTAAGTGAATTACAGCTAATGACTCACAGTATAAAACTTCTAGTGTGTTTTCAATGTATTGGAGTGCTGGTTTTACTTTTACTGTGTTTTCATCTCCAGTGTACATACACTTCCAGATGTAGTTTAAAGTTAGAAAAGTAACTTGTTTTCATCCTAAATAGTAGGAAGGGAATATATTAGGCTAATAAAAATATTTTCTTTGCATGATTGTTTCTTTCATATCAGTATTAGTGTTCACAGGAAAAATATCTCCCCTGTTACCTATATTCTTTTCCTCTATTGATATTTTTTTCACACCTTCATATTGTTGTTCACCTTTTTCTGTTTCACTCATTTCACTAATATCTTCTGTGATGTTGTATATTACAGAATTCTTCTTATTTTACTTATTAAAGTAAAATAAGTCCTGGAAACCTTCAAAATGCTTACCTCCTCTAACGAGGTTACCTGTTACTGTGCCTTTATATGTTAAATCTAACTTATGCTATGATGCATGACATAAAAAGTGTCATTTAATGATTCTCTTGAAACTATATATGTTTAGCCTTTGAGTAGTAAGTTTCCTAAAGCAGGAATTTTTTTGCCATCTATCACCTGTGATACAGCATTATGTAAAGTTATGTTAGAATTTGGATTATGTTCTAGATTTCATCTCTACCACCTACACCAAAATTCTTGGCTAAGGGCACTGGCCTATTTCATATTAAGTACAGACAGCAGTTACAGATTCAAGATAGATCTAGAAGTTCCTGAAATTCAAGAATGTAATAAGGCATATTAAACAACAATAAGGCATATTAAACAACAAATTATGTGCACTCCTCCTTTTTTTCCCTATCTGGTACTCTTAATGTGTTGCTGAAGATCTCTGATCATAATTACCCTTCAAGAATTAAGTTTTCAAGATAAGATTGTCTCCTTGCAAACCACAGACCTGGAAATTTCTGTCAGCTTTCTCTACAAAGATTGGTAGATAACTCTTCTTCTTTTCCTGTTTCATTCTTTGTTCTACTGGAGATGTCATCCTTCATCCACTCACCCACTTGCTTGGATATTTTTGCATTGTCCCATTGTATTTTATTATACATTACTTCCATGACCAAACGCTACATTTTTCCTTCTCTAAAATCCACCCTCTACCCTCCATAACTGCTTATGCTAAGCTCAAATATCAGAAGATGAGACAGTCAAGACATCTGAAATTCACCTCCTATTTCTTATCCATACAAATGAAATGAGAAATTACTCAAAATGATGAACTGTGGAAGCTAACAGCCTACGCAAATAGGTAATACTTCTATTATTCTCATTTTTTCTTCTTTTCTCTGTATTATTCTGTCTTGGATGTGTCTGACTGCACTTTGGGAGAGGTACAAAACTGTTCTCCACAGCTTCAGGTACTGAAACTCAAATATTAAATTGCAGTTGTAGGGCTACTCTAAATCAGGTAGTAAAGGATAGCAAATCGTGTCAAATTCCAGTCAATAAACACCAATTTTTCAAACTTTTTTGAAGGTAAATGTAGTTCTGCAATAAATTTAATGACAGTTAGTTTCATTTCATATTCAGGTACATTTCAGAATCAGCTCTCCAGCTCACTCAGAAAGAAGAGTATGTCCTGTGATACTGTGCAGCTCATCACTCACAGGATCAAATGGCAAGTTACTGAAAATAGACGACATGGCGCTATAGAGCAAGTCTTTGTTTTGAATGCCACCTAACATTCTTAGTGAAAACATCCTGTATGTATTTTGATGTAAGATAGCAGATCTCAATTGTGCTGAATGACCTTTTGAAAACAATTATTTGCTGCTTATCCATGGTGCCTGTTGCTCTAAAAATGACTGGTAATCCTTACAGTGGTGTCTCTGAACCTTCAATATTACATTGATGAGTCTTTAAAGGCATGCTGAAAACAATTTTTCCTGAACAGTGGGCCATCCCAAACTGATAGAAGATTATATAGGCAGACTTGGAAATAATAAAGAGAAGGGTGGAAAATCACTTTACTCTCTTACCTGCCAGGAACAGATTTTACATTCCTCTTTTTCCTGAATTGGGTTCTATTGAGCTCAGTGGGGGGATAATTTTCAGAAGGAATAAAATTTTCCATCTCTTTAAAGAAAGTCAATCAAGAGTGTAATAATATCCATCAACTGAGAGAACTCAATGTTCTTAGAAAAATTTAAACCCAGCAAGGATTTCCATAGGCCACTCCCAGCGCATTCAAGTCTGTATTCAGTGAAACTTTGGGCATTGTAACCGGAAACACTGACTCCTGACTTTCATCTTGCATGGCAACATTTTTCAACAATGCAGTAATTTAAAAATATAATATTGGGTTGTTTCTTGGTTTTATGTTCATTCCTATTTGTGACATTTTTCTGCTTTTTCTTTCTTTTTTTTCAGTCAGAAAGTTTATGTGATCCATTATATAGACTGTAGGGTGAATTACCAAATTAAACATGCTTGGGATAGGAATGACTCTGTTCATTCCTGTTTGCATAAAAAATTTCTTCCTGATCAAAGACATTTTCTTCAGTAGTCATCATCTTCTCTTTAAATACGATTATATGCACAAGGAAGGAAAAGTTATTATGTAATGCACATGACTTTGAACAGCTCAATTTAAAATGAATACATTGTTTGTCTTCCTATTTTTAAAGAATAAATAATCCACTTTTCTATGTAATACTATGCCTATATTACCCCAAGAAATTACATTCTTTATGTTTTGAATTGCTGTTTTGCACATCATTTATCTTACTGCTGCTTTTTAAGACTGCACATAAGACATCTATTAGATTCTTCTTGACATGGTCACTACAGGAAACATCAGTAAATTCACACCAAATATGTTTTCAGGCCTTTCAGCTGAGTCGTAATTCAATTTTGAGCCTTTCCAAATGAAGTGATATAGAAAGAACAAAATATACTCCAAAAAGTGTTGCAACTGGGGCAAATTCTGTGACATATTCTCTAATTTCATTGTTATTTATTGGGTGATGAGTGTTTCTCTGCTTGAACCATCTTTAAGACTGTAGACTAAATTTAAATTGCCATAAGAAACTACTCCTCTTCACTTTCTATGAATTTATAATATAAACTATAATTTTAAAGTCTTGATCCAGAAGTGTGCTCTGTATTGAAAGGGACAATTCACATAGATAAATTTAGGAGCAATCTTTAATATGTGTTTTAGAAATATACACAAAAACCCAAATCCAAATTAGATATGTTACCTTAACCAAGCAATGTTACCTACCATAATGCTTTAATGTTTTGGCAAAAGGAAGAAAATATGCTTGGAACCAAATTTAGGTTTTTGCTCCCAAAGACAGCCAACAGATGCAGCAGTTTGCACAGCAGTTTCTGGACTCTGCTTCTTTGAGATTTTCTGGAGATCTTGCCAAGCTTTCTGGGCACTTTGCTGGGATCTGGGAACTCCTGGGTCCCCTCTGAGGATTTCTGCTGCTACCAGTTAAGACTAAGAATAAGTAAGAGTAGCTCTAGCAGCTTCTAATGAATTCTGTGGGCTGCCCTTGATAGAGGCTGCCTGTAGTCTTTGTTCCAGATAATCCCTGATTGGGCAAGGTCAAGCACTCTTACTGTGTATAAGAGCCAGGCAGTATATGCATGGTTTAATACCGGCCAGAAGCTAAGCACCACAGAGCCACTCACTCATTTCCTTCCCAGTGGAAAGGGGAAGAGAATCAGAAGGGTAAAAGTGAGAAAACTCACAAATTCAAAACATAACAGCTGCTATGATGAAAATTAACTGTACCCCAGCCAAAATCATCACTGGTGCTGCATGCAGTTTCTTAGGTATTATGAGCACATAACACAGGGTTTTCCTCAAGTGCTGCTAAAAGGACTGTCCATTTGCTATTGGACTCTTGGAACCATAGAGAAATTTGGAAAAAGGCAGCAGCTCTGCAAGTTTCTGACTGAAGAGAGTCCCTACGACCTCTTACAGAGTCTTGAGCACGTAGTCTTTTAGCCTGCATGAGATACAGAGTTTTTGAGGAGCTGTGCTGCTAAGTGAAATAGTGTTTTGGGTGGGAGTCAGTAGGCTGTGCAGTATCAGAAATGGTGTCGTGGTTTTAACCCAGTCA
>NW_026637046.1:0-267 GCF_028554395.1 Pezoporus wallicus | reverse complement strand
CCCCTGATCATCCTCGAGGCCTCCTCTGGACTTGTTCCAACAGTTCCATGTCCTTTTTATGTTGAGGACACCAGAACTGCACACAATACTCCAGCTGAGGTCTCACAAGAGCAGAGTAGGGGGGCAGGGTCACTTCCTTCGACCTGGTGGTCACGCTCCTTTTGGTGCAGTCCAGGATACGATTGGCTTTCTGGGCTGCAAGTGCACACTGAAGCCGGCTCATGTTCATTTTCTCATCAGCCAACACCCTGGGATGCAACTTGTTAC
>NW_026637045.1:0-27087 GCF_028554395.1 Pezoporus wallicus | reverse complement strand
TTTCTGTTGGGAATCTTGCCTTTACTGACATTATTCAAATTTGTGGCACTGATCTGAATAGACAGTAGAGTTGGGTATTATGTACATTTAATAACATGTATTTCACTGTAGGTGTATGTGATGTCATACCGTCAAGAAATATGTAGAGAGCATATGCAGTGTGTTACCACAGACACTTCGCCATCACAACATATTATCATCTCTGTTAATGACAAGTAGGGGAAGATCAGGTTTATCTTGAATATGTGCTTGAAGCTTTCCCAACTCAGTCCAGAAGAGGCAAAGAAATGTCACAAAAGTTCTTAACAGATGTAATGGTGTCAAGTTTTTTGTTACGACCAGTGTTGTTATGATGAAAAAAGTCAGAGAAACAAGGGTGAAAACGACAAGTAGTGAACCAGAGCTTCTCCAAACAGTGTTTCTTGGATCATTCATCTTGCCTTTACTGACATTATTCAAATTTGTGGCACTGATCTGAATAGACAGTAGAGTTGGGCATTATGTACATTTAATAACATGTATTTCACTGTAGGTGTATGTGATGTCATACCGTCAAGAAATATGTAGAGAGCATATGCAGTGTGTTACCACAGACACTTTGCCATCACAACATATTATCATCTCTGTTAATGACAAGTAGGGGAAGATCAGGTTTATCTTGAATATGTGCTTGAAGCTTTCCCAACTCAGTCCAGAAGAGACAAAGAAATGTCACAAAAGTTCTTAACAGATGTAATGGTGTCAAGTTTTTTGTTACGACCATTGTTGTTATGATGAAAAAAGTCAGAGAAACAAGGGTGAAAACGACAAGTAGTGAACCAGAGCTTCTCCAAACAGTGTTTCTTGGATCATTCAGTAGAAATTTATATACCTGCTCTCATTTGAAAGAGTGCATTGGTTGTTTTTTTTCAGGATGGTTCATGCCCTTCACATGCTTGTAAGTGGGAGGAGGGCACCTGGGACAGCTAATTGAGATGATCTTGTATCATGTCCTTGTTAAAGCTGATGGAAGTTTTGGCAGTGATTTCAACAGAGCTGGCATTTTACTCTCTTTCCAGCATCCTCTACTGGTTACACATCAGGGGCAAAAGGAGCCTGAAGAGAGATCCAAAGTCAGAAAAATGTTAATTAACTCTCGCAGTAAATGTTGCATGTTAAAGCAACATGGAAAAAAACATCTTTTGATTATATTTTCAGCAGTTGAAGAGTTTAATATTAACTGAGATAGCATAACAACCAAAAAATCATACATTCAAAGTCCGACTTTTGAAATAGTTGTTCTTTCTAGAAATGGAAATAGGTTGGTACCAAAGGAATTCTGTTTAGACAGAAGGAAATGTTATCTTCAGCTATGCCTGCAGTGAAGAAAGTATAATGAACCAGTCATGCTTTCCTAAGCTTGTTTAAAAGGGAAAAAAGGAAAAGGGAAGGATGGAGAATAGGCCTCCAAAAAAAAATTCCTACCAAAACTCAAAGTTCACCATTCAGAAGTCATAGGTATTTTTTACACTACTGCAACACTTTTGAGTCACTGATTTCTCTTTTGTTAAGCACACAGTGATAGGGGGTGTCAAGTTATACTTGCTTATATAAGCAACTTACTTATACAAGCTAAAATGTTTAAGATGCACTGAATTATCCAGTGCAGAAAAAGTCAGAAACACCTGTTC
The DNA here is from genome assembly GCF_028554395.1 of Pezoporus wallicus. Taxonomy (NCBI): domain Eukaryota; kingdom Metazoa; phylum Chordata; class Aves; order Psittaciformes; family Psittacidae; genus Pezoporus; species Pezoporus wallicus. The sequence continues at coordinate 25,417 of NW_026637045.1, read as the reverse complement.
ATTCATTCACTCTTGTCCCCCTAATCCCCCCTAATCTAATCCCCCTAATAAACAAGTAGAAAATAAATTAACTGGAGTAAAAATGATAGAGAGTTGTGAAGCAAGGAAATATGACTTGCTCTCCTTAGCTGACACAGAACCAAATACTTGACAGTATTTGTGGGCTTGTGGGGCAAGTTATAGGTCGGCTGGTGGTGAGATGATGTATTCTCTTCCCTTGTTATTTCCTTTATCATTGTTATTATTGGTGGTAGCAGTAGTGATTTGTGTTATACCTTAGTTACTAAACTGTTCTTATCTCAACCCATGGGAGTTGCATTGTTTTTGATCCTCCTGTCTGTCCCTCTGGGAGTAGGGGGAGGGAAAGAAGGGGGGGAGTGAGTGAACGAGTTACCTGACTGGGTTTAAACCACGACAGATACGTAACAGTGCTTTTTACAGCATGAGTTTTTCTTCAGCTGAACTGTTTCTTGGCTGGGTGTGATACACAGCTGTCAGCAGCGCATGCCTTGATCTGCAACTATTCAAATACTAAGTGCAGCTTCCCAGAATAAGAAAGGTGGTCCTCACCTGTCCAACATTGAAGAAACTGAAGCTGGGGCTTCACAGCGGGCTGCGTGGTTCTGAGTTACTGGCTGCGCTTAAACCACCAGAGTTCTTTGTGGCGCCCAGTGTGGGGCACGAAGGGTTGAGATATCGACAGATCTGATCAGAGTGTGTCTAACTGTATTTGTGATAAGCATTTATTGTTTTGGATTAACAGTCACTCGGCACAATGTTGACGTGTTTGCTCTCGGAGTTGTTGCACTTGATCTCAGAGTTTCAGCATGTCATACCTTACTTGCATCCAGTATTTGCTGTTTCAGTGTTTATTGGTTGGGGGGCCTGGGCTAAGGTTCTTGTTTCACTACTTCATGGTAATGACTTGTAATACAGTAGAGTCATTGATCATTAAACTGGGCTGGATGTTCAAAGGCAGGGTCTCCCTTACACATCATGCAGCCAATGCTACGTGGATGAAGTGGCCCGCACTAATTACACAATGAGCTCAAATAGGAAATCCCAGTCCTCCAGGAATTCCAGAAGTCATCATGGCCTAGTGAGAGGGCAAAGATTTTGGAATGTCACCAGAAGAGGAGGTGCTGTGTGCTGAAGAGGCCTCACCACGTAATGAACTGTCAGAAAGGGAAAAGCAACGTGCCCTGTTTACTGATGGGTCCTGCTGTGGTGTGGGAAAGTATTGGAGATGGAAGGCAGCTGTATGGAGTCCCCCGCAACAATTTGCAGAGACTGTTGAAGGAGAGGGTGAATGGAGTCAGTTTGTAGAGGTGAAAGCCATCCAGCTGGCCTTGGACATTGCTGAACAAGAAAAATGGCTTTTTACAACACAGGAGTTTTTTTCAGCTGAACTGTTTCTTAGCTGGGTGTGTGTATATGTCTGTATATGGATTAGATAAAAAGCGGTGGTACATTTTAAAATATGTGATCTGAGCATGACATGAATGGTATGGAATAAGGGGTGGATACTGTCCTGGGTTCAGCAGTAGCAGTCATTTTACTCCTTAGTAGCTGGTGCAGTGCTGTGTTCTGCCTTTACTCTGAGAACAATGCTGATAACACTCCCATGCTTTCTAGGTTAGGTAAAAGCTTGTCATTTGAACTCACCTACAGACAGTTATTGTGATGGGGACTTTAATACTCAGATATTGAGTTACTACTTGCTTTGCTTTCATTCATGTCATTAGAACTTCAGTACAATTCTTGTGGAATTTTTTAATTAATAATTTTACTTTTCCGCCAAGTGGTACTAAAACCCCAACTCTGTGCATCCCACTAGCATTCTATCATCTATTTTATTGCTTGGTAATCACAAAGGAAATTATTGGACTTGTTTTCAAGGGAGTAAATGCAGCATTTTCTGTGGTTCTTTGTAGATCTATTTCCTCTGTGTGCAAATTATATAAGCACACTCATTGCATGATTTTGAGGGATGGAATAAAGAGTATTGCTGAGTAAGTATAAAAATGCAGGCATCACATCTGTATGATTAAGTGGGAAAACCTGTTTCTGAAGCTATGAGTATGAATCCTCTGCCATCTTCTACAATATGCCCAGAAAGCTTTATTGATTTGGAAGCAAAGTGCAGGTCAGGAAATCTCAAAAAGAAAAAAAAACGCTGTTGCATTTGTTATTACTCTTCTCTTTCCTTCATCTTCTCAATATATTACTGAAAATTGAAAATAAGCTTCTAATATGTAGAGCAAAAGGAAACTTATTTTCTATATGGTGAATGATAGCAGGACAACATTTACTGTGTTATTCCTCTGTAAAGTTTGTAAGGCAAGAATACTGTAAAGCTAATAAATACTGAGCTATATGTCTCTGTTCATAAAAAATCTGGACATTCCAAATTTAAGATTCCTGCCATGATATCAATTGGCTATGATTTTACATTTCCTTGAAAGATGCTTAGGATGTGCTTACAATTGTTTAGGAGTAACCAAACCATTATTACCATTAGATTTGAAACAGAAAAAAAGATATGTATATTATTTGAGCTCAGAAAAATGGCAATAACAGCTGATGTGAAACCATATTGCTCTAATACTTGCATAAAAAATTGGGTATATTTTTCTGTTGTTTTCAAAAAAAATTACCCTTGATTTGAATAAAAACAGTTTACATTAAATGACGGGCTGATAATACTGATAGCAATAGTAACAAACACTAGCAAAACACTCCTTTAGGGATAGTATCGTTCTCATGAAGAGATGTAAAAATGTGTTAGGAAGGAAGAGGAGGTGGAAGGAACAACGGAAGAGATATGTAAAATAAAAGCACATTTACGCATTTGAAAATGACAGCTACCTTTTTGAATGAAGCCATGAGTAAGAGGTGATGCGAACAAAATTTTCCTGATGAAAGATTACTGCCGGAAAAAGAGTCTTCATGTAGCACAAGCTCCCTATAGTGTACATTTGTTATTCTACAGTATGTCTATAGCAATGTGTCTGCAATAATTTCACTAATAGATTTTTGTTTCCTGGAGTGACTGAAGATGTCTTAGCAGGAATCGGGCAAGACAGTGTGTTCAAGGGCACTGCTGTGACCCTTTCCATGTTGCCAGTGCACAGCCCTCCACTGGGAAGGAGTAAACAGGCCATGAGGCTCTGGTGGGTCTGTAGGTCTGGGCAGGAACTCCCTGTGGACTTAATTTCCAAGTAATTAAATCTGCCAGTTTAGGATGACTTTGCCTTATTGTTTCAGGAATTCAAAAATTATTGTGCTACTGTGAAACTATTTTAATATTTTATCAATAATTAATGCATATTAGGCCTTAAATAGAAAATATTTATAAGGAATAAATGGTGTTAAATTAAGAATCATAATTTCCAGTAATTTCTCCTTTTTATTAATATTTAAAGGATTTCTTCTCTAATCCTTTTTAATAGATTATTCTGCTTGGGGCTGCTGTTTCAATAGTGCTCCATTCTTGGCCTTGTCATTTTAGTTCCTCATTTAATTTATATATTAAAAATTCAGTAGGTTTAATGCTCTAGTTTCTCATTGTTTTAATTAAAATGGAAAATGTGTCCCTTTGTATACCACTTCGAGTCCTGAATATCCAAGACATTTCAGGCAGCCTTAAAGAAATCCTTTTATAAGACTTTCTTTTTTCTGTGTTGCTCCTTAAGATAAAGGCTAAGACAGGTATGCTGATAAACTTTCTTGGACTGAATGTTGAATCTGTTAGAAGTGTAATGATCAATAATAAACAAACCGCTTTACCAAAGCATCTCTAAGTTTTCATTTCCTCTTAAATTAACCCAACCCACTGATTTCAGTGGATTTTTTGAACAGATCTTCAAATTTGCTTGCATTTTTTATGGCACAGATTGCAGGTTACAGAGTTTAAAAAGTCTCTGCATTCCAAAGTTGTTCCTAATGCTGTTGAGCTATATGAAACCCTCCATTTCTGGTAGCGGTATTACATCTTCACAGCGCCTGCTGCCTCCAGGTGGGAAGCCCTGGTTTAAGTCCAATAAAATCAAAAGAAAGAGCGATGTTAGATTTCTGGAGACTCGGGTCAGAACCTGTGGGACCAGCAAATCTGTTTGCCTGTGGAGTGCTCAGAAAACCCTGTCACAGAGGCTGGTTGCAGTTTTTATTTCCATTCAAACCTTTAACAAATCAAGTCTGAAAGGCAGAAACTACTTCCAATTCAAAGAGGTACTAAAATGATCAACTTCAGTCAGGTAATCTAGCACTAGGTCAAAAACCCTCAGGGAAATATTTACATTTTGCCAGTTTACTCCTCAGAAGAATGGCTTTAGAGATATGCTTTGTATATATATAAGATGAAATATATATATATTTAACTGAAGGAAACATTGATGCAGGAGCTGAAGCTAAGGATTTAATCAGAGCATTGCTAGAGGCTGCAGTGCCCAATCTGCTCAGAAATCAGTATCTATACTCTCAGTTATATTAGAAAAATGTTTACTTCTTCACCTGACCAAGTTATTAATTTATATATGCTGTATTGTCTGATTTTTTTTAAGTTAATGATTTGTGGGGAGGGTAGCTTAATTTACTTTGAAATCCCTTAATGCTGCACAATTTTGCCGTTACTGACTGATTATTTTGTGTGTATATAGTACCACTCACATACATCAAGATGCTCGCCACAGAGGATTTAAAATGCCCTGTACGTAGGAGAGCGATGCACTTCTTTGCTAAAACACAGCCATCAGCAGGGCAGCGTGTAGTAGCAACCTTTGATTGCTGGTGCTACTGATTTCAGCTCAAGAGGTGAACAGGAGAATTCACCTGGGGTATCAGGTGAATTTAAGTAGGTGAAATGCAATCATCCGTGTAGGAATATGATCAGGATACCAGCATTAAACCCCAGTCTGGTGAAAAGCACTGTAGGATTTCTAAAGACCATGAGTCAGATAATGTTTTCTTATTCTGAGGACAAAACCTCTATTAGCAGAGTGCCTCCTGCCACTTGTTGCAACGTTAGTTTAGTACAGACCCGTAGGGAGGAGTGTCATCTCCTGTGGTGTCACCATCACCACAGCTGCTGCCTGCTCAGAGAGGGCAGTGATATGCTGGCAGTCACGGGGAAGTGTGTGGCAGGACACATGGCTCATGGGATGGAGGGGGGCTGCTGCCATGTGGCTTCCTTAATGGATGAACATGTTTCCTGGTGGGAGCATGCTAGAGCATCCAGCTGTCCCCAGAGGTCTCCCATCCACAGACTGACCCGCCTCTGCTTCATTTGCCTAATGAGAACTGATGAGATCGTGGCTCAAGGTGGTTGGCTACAAAACACACATTAAACATGTCACTGCAGGTGATTCTTCCACTATATAAATTGACAGTGTAAGATTAGCTGGTGTTGTGTTGGAAATGTATTAACATTTGAAGCAGTTTGCTCGAATTAGAAGTCTTGAGAGGATTACAATTACTTTCCTTCTTCTCTGTGAGGTTTGCTGCTACCTTTGTGTGCCTTGTAATGAGAAGACTTATAAACTAAAGGAAGATGTTGTCCAGAATCTTATGGGGAGCCATATTCCTCTTTTAGGTTTACAAGCCTCTATGGGTAAGGGAGAAGCAGCAAATGGGGGGGGGGGGGGGGGGATATAAACCCACTGTCTTTTCAAGTTTGACAGCATACACTGAAGCACAGAAGTGGGTTAGTGGGGAGGCATAAAGGTCACGGCCCTGGGAACTGACATGCATCGGCAATGCTCAGAATTACACAGGACTTGGGTAAGAGTCTTTTGTTTCCTATTCACTCAGTGAAAGGTGATGCAGATAGAATAACAATAGAAGGCATCATCTCAATCAGGGAGTTGGAAGCATGTAACCTTTTCTGATTTGGATTCTGTGTCCTGGGTGCAAGCTGGCAGTCAGGAAAGAACAATGTGTGCTAGTGCAACAGGTTGAGGATACGCACCTTTTTCTTCATAACTGCATCTACTACATTAGGAACCTGCAGTCTGTCTCATTCCTCACGTAAATGACTCTCAGACAGCCTTATAATAGTAGAGTAAAGAATTACTAGTTAGTTTTAACATGATGTGTGTGGAGTGGTACCAGAATTGGCGCAGAATTAAGGGAGGTGAAGGTGAGATTGAGTGCACCCTCAGCAAGTTTGCCAATGACACCAAGCTGTGTGGTTTGGTTGATAGACTGGAGGGAAGGAATGCCATCCAGAGGGACCTTGACATGCTTGTGAGGTGGGCTGATGCCAACCTCATGACGTTTAACCATGCCAAGTGCAAGGTCCTACACCTGGGTCGGAGCAATCTCAGGCACAGCTACAGGTTGGGCAGAGAAGAGATTCAGAGCAGCCCTGCAGAGAAGGACTTGGGGGTGCTGGTTCATGAGAAAATGAACATGAGCCGGCTTCAGTGTGCGCTTGCAGCCCAGAAAGCCAACCGTATCCTGGGCTGCATCAAAAGGAGCGTGACCAGCAGGTCAAAGGAGGTGATCCTGCCCCTCTACTCTGCTCTTGTGAGACCTCACCTGGAGTATTGTGTGCAGTTCTGGTGTCCTCAACATCAAAAGGACATGGAACTGTTGGAACAAGTCCAGAGGAGGGCCACGAGGATGATCAGGGGACTGGAGCACCTCCTGTATGAAGACAGGCTGAGAAAGTTGGGGCTGTTCAGCCTGGAGAAGAGAAGGCTGCGTGGAGACCTCATAGCAGCCTTCCAGTATCTGAAGGGGGCCTATAGGGATGCTGGGGAGGGACTCTTCATTAGAGACCGTAGTGATAGGGCAAGGGGTAATGGGTTAAAACTTAAACAGGGGAAGTTTAGATTGGATATAAGGACGAAATTCTTTCCTGTTAGGGTGGTGAGGCACTGAAATGGGTTGCCCAGGGAGGTTGTGAATGCTCCATCCCTGGCAGTGTTCAAGACAGGTTGGATGAGGCCTTGGGTGATGTGGTTTAGTGTGAGGCGTCCCTGCCCATGGCAGGGGGGTTGGAACTTGGTGATCTTAAGGTCCTTTCCAACCCTAACTATTCTATGATTCTATGATTCTATTCTAAGGCAGAAAATCAGGAGGTGGACAAGTGAAGTCCCCTGGATGGTGAGTTTAGGACAGAAAACTGGGAGACAGTTAAGCAGCCACAAAAAGGCAAAATGGAAGGGAGAAAATAATGACTAATACCACCTGGGGAAAACTAAGTGGTCTATTAGGAAGTAACCCTTGGGCCTTTCAGCCCAGGAGAGAAGGATGATATAAAGGAGGTGATCTGTAGATTAAGTGTGAGCAGCAAGGAAATCAGAAGGAACTGAGAACTAGGCTCAGGAGTCTGATCTGGAAACAGTGAAGTAAAAATGCAGATTATGCAAGGATCTTGCCTGCTGTGTGGAAGCAGATATACCATTGCATATTTTTCTCCAGATCAGAGGCTGCTTTAAATTAAAGGTGTCAGAAGACAGCCTGCTCCTGACAGATCCATCCTTGAGTTATACCAGCATAAGAGTAATCTTTTATCTAAATAAGAAAAAATGGACCCATTCCCATTAGGACTCTTTGTAGCCTCTGGTCAGTTTGTGGACCTTACTTCTGGCAGACAGCATGACATTTCACCTGATCTTCACCCTCTTCTCCCGCAATGTCTAGGTTGCCTGTATTTCTAATCCTTTAGCTCCTTTAGGTAACACTTGCTGCATAAAAGCTTCCAACAGGTACTCATTCGAGGGTGTCCAATATATATGTGCCACATCTGAACCCAGTTATTTTGGTTCACAATTCTTTTATCTAAGTGACAGTTCACCTTCTGACAATGTCTACAGTTTCAAAGCTCCTGTAGTTCATTGCTTAAGGGCTACATTTCCTGTAGTTGATAAAGAAGGAAAAGATCTATGAGATCAAAATACAGGATCAACATTTACTGAATATAGCACAGGTATGACAAAAGGAGAATTTGATAATTTTGGAAGTTATAATGTATCCTCACTGGTGGGGGGATTTAGTTACCAATGGCAATAACCTACCCAAAGTGCTCAGGGAACTAATATTTACCAATCACTAATAATTTGGTTTTATAAATATGTTAGGTTTTGATTTTTCTCACCCATCAATAAATTGAACTAGACATTACTAAAAATATGTTAATCCAGTCCTGAAATAATTTCATTTAATTACAAGCAATAACTCTATTACATTATGTGCCATTATTAAATTTATGTTGATCTTTTAGTGTTGATCTTTTGTCATTTTTTAATCTATATAACAACAAAAAAGTTTTAATGTTAATTTATGTGATCTATCACTAAATATATAAAATAAACCCTGTAGTCCACAAAGGTCATATTGTCAAATATCCTGTAATGTGCTTTATGGTAACCTCTAAGAAAAAAGCAATTAAAGCCAGTTCATGAAACAGGAGCAGTTCAGAGAGAAACATTTCCTAAAAGCAGGAACGCTAAGTCTACTATAACAACCTAGAACTTTTGAGGAAGGATGGGAAGCAATTTTGTTCAAGTTTATAATAAAATCCAGAGCAGAAAGACAATGTCAGAGACAGATAACATTTCTAAGCAAGAAACTCCTGTGAACAAGTCAATATTTGTACTATATAATCAAAATGGAGTGAAGCACTTTCTATGCACAGGTCTGAGCAGATAAATGGCTCAAAATTAGGATCAAAGGAAGTATTCCTCATTTTAATCATGCATGAGCTTGGAAACTAGCTGTACTTATTTAAACAGACGTTCCTTACAATTATCTCTTTTTTAGTATAAAACTGATTTGAGTTTGAGGTTGTTGTTGCTGGGTTTTGGCTTTGGGGTTCTTTTTTAGAAATCAGTTTAGCTGTTTTAATATTGTAAGTAAAAATGCCTTAATAACATTGGATAAACCAAAAGAAGTAGCATACTGAGACGCCTCTATTTCCATTACAGGTTACAAATAGATGGAATGCTTCCAAGCATGGATGAATGGAACAAATGATTTATCAACTAGATAATATAACTTGCTGTATCTAAAACCAGAAACATGTGAAGGGAGAGCAATATTTTCAGGCAATATTTTCCTTTTTTGTTATTTTTCTTCCCTCACTTGCCTTTAGTACAGCTTGCAGTACTAAATACTGCTGTATATAAAAAAGATCCTCTACATAATTCCCTGACCAACTGGCAGACAATTTGCAAGCCATTTTCTATCTATGACTTATCTTCATGCCTACAAAAGAGATATCCCCAGGACATGATCTGGCATATAGACTCTGCTTTATGCAGCTATACCCTGTAGACTCTAAGATACATCAATGTCCTGGTGAACTCACCTGTAATAATTGGGTAAGTCTGATAAATATAGAAGAACCAGGGTGAGGAAAATCAGTGCCCAGGTGACACTTTAGAGTGACGTGTGTGTGTGATCAGTGCTCTATTACTCTTTTTCTCTCTCTCTTTTGAACTATTTTATAATAGAATGTCTTGAGTTAGTCCACAGCATCTTATAACCCCTCTTACTTTCCTCCAATGATTAAGACATTCTTCCTCATCTTTTGGTAGCCCTCTGACCTCTACATTCCTTTATCAGTCAAAATCATTAAGTCTTCATTATCATGGCTAGTCAGAAAGAGAAAAGACCCTATTTGAATTAATGAGGTTGCCCAAGAACAAGCAACACAGAGGTAGCAGAAAAGGAATTTATTCAGTTCCATTCACTACCCTTGCTGTGTGAAAATAGGTGTCTGCTGTTTTATGATATTCAGGCCTTCTCAGAGCAGCTCTCTGGTCAAATACCAGGGTATACTTGAGCAATATGTGGCTCAGATTCTAATTTTCATTGCAAATTGTAGCACTGGCCACATGGAAATTTCCTTTGTCTGTTCCTTCCCGGAACAGGACAGCATGAAGACATCTTGACTTTCTTGCCCTGGGAATGGAATACTTTTCACTACATATCATAGTGAGTGATTCCATCTCCCCTAACAGTAAGATGAACGAAGGAGGCCTCATGTGATAAACATTTAAGCCAACTTCTTCCCATAAGAAGTTTGGGCTGAAGAAACAAAAAATTAGTTTTTCTTTTCCTCCCCTGAAGTTTTGTGGAAGATGACAGAAATTCAGTCATCTCTCAGATTGCCTGGGGACTACCTTGTTTCTAAAAATCAGAAAGGACTGAGAAAATCATGACCAGAACTGACAGAGAAAGAACCTTAACATATAAAAAGTGCTTTCTTATTCCTGGAAACGATAACTGTATATGTACAGTTATTTATACATATATGATCCTTTGGCTTAAAAGAAGGTATAAGCTTCTCCACTGCAATGAACATTATGCCTGTAATCATTCCTGCCTGTCATCCTCTTGAAATACTGTGCAAGTGCCTTTTTTTCCCATAAATGTCAAGGTTATATATCCTGTATCTGTGTGTTCAGGTTGGAATTTTCCATCCTGGCTGGAAGGTAATGCACGTGCAACTGTTACACCATAATGTAATGTGGTACTTGCCTTCTGCTTGGTGCAGGAGCTGTAGCACATTGTTCAGTCTTCTCTCCTCATGCAATACAAATGTCATATTCAGGCTGAGGGGTTTGGAAGTAAGGAAACATGGAGATTTCAGCCTTTTTGAACATAAGGTTGGCAAAAAATGTCATGTTCTTTTTCTCACTTTAAGACTTGAGCAAGTGAATAACTTCCATGCTTTGAAACATGAGATCCACCTTTGCTAGAGAGGAGAATTTGGTGCTTTATACCTAACATGCAGTATTTGTTTGCTCTATAGAAAACCAGGTTTACTTCTAAATTCTTGAAAAAAACAAAATGGTTGCAATGAACAAAATTCAGCAAAATTAATGAGACTTTGCAGCTGTTTCCAGATTTTGAAGCCATCGTTAGGGAAGAGCTACTACCCTGCTTTTGTCATTTATCTCTGGAGTTCCACCTCTGGGTTGTTGACAGATATCCAACCAGCGATGGACATCAAAGCAAGGAAGAAAACTGTCCTTCCTGTGTTCCAAATGCTTCCCTTAACTTTAAACCGTACTGACATCTCCAAGGAGAGATGCTGGCTGAGTGCTGAATGCTGTAAGGGTAACACCTGAAGGACACAGGGCCAAGAATTTGGGAAGCTGACTAGACAGAAAGAAAAAACTTGTAGGTGTGAGGGAGACTACAGATCTATAGGCAGGAAGACTGATGCTACCATCAGGCAAAGGAAACTATGGGGACAACAACAGCAGGTGAGGAAACACAGGAATGGGAAACTGATTTTGCCTTGTACTTCAGGGGGTAAACAGATATGGCATGATGGGAAACCTGGATTTAAGTGAACAAAATAACTGTGCTCAGGAGCCACTTGACAATCTGTTTTGTCCTTTTCCATCTTTTCACTGTTGCACAAATGATTGTGTTGTTTGCTTCCCACCATTCTCTCTCCCTCTTTCAGAAATTAAAATGTGGAATTTTTTGTTTTAGGAATAAACTAGTTTTTTAAAGGAAGGTTAGCAAGCATTATGTATTTCAGTGTCATTTATGTGGGTAATTTGGAACAGGTATTGTGAAAAGGTTTGTATTTGCAGGACTCCCATTCTGAAGTAATTGAATGGTGCCAGGGAGAATGCACTTCTCTTTCTCCCTTTCTCACAGAGTCCTTGTGTGATGCTAATCAGAGCAGATTTAGAGAGTGCATAGTAAATAAAGCCTGAACAAAGAGACATATCCTGAGAAGAGGTAAAGAAAGTATTGACTAGTTGCTATGAAGAGTAAAGCGTTTATTGTGTACTCTGAATGGCACAAGTATTGTAGGGAAAACGAAAATCATAGGATTAAAGCCAGTTTGCGAGCAGAGATGTAGCATGATGATTTAAAGCTTCTGGGGCAACTGCAAATGGTGTTTTCCTACGATTTTTTGAAAGCTTGATTTTGAAGCATTAATATTCTCTAAACAGGGGATTTTTGTTTTCACACTGTAATCATGTCTATGCTGGCTCAGAAGACACCTTTCTGATGGTAACAGTTCACTCTTCAGATCTTACAGGAAATTGTCCTGGCAGAGAGATATGAGGTTAATGACTGGTATGAAGCTGTTCCCATCTTCACAGATGAATAAGGAATTAATATTTTTCCACTAGGTGATTTGCTGTCAGATAGATCCCTTGGGTTTAGGAATTGTCTATTTAAGCAATCTTGGAGCGATTTGTTTCTAGCTAAGCCTTAACAGTAATGCATAAGATACAATATTTGTGCACAGAAACCAGACATTTCAGTTGCTCTAATTGCCGAGGTGAGCAGCTCCAGAGAGGAGCCTTCAAAACCGGAGAGGGGGGAAACACCGCGTCCTACACCCTTAGCTCCGACCAGCGACCGCCACCGAGGCAGCCCTGAAGCTCTCGCTAGGCTTTTACCGGAAGCCGGCAGCTCCGCGGAGGCGAGCACGGACTCAAAAGGGGCGGGGCCAGGGGGGGTGGCCCAGGGCTAGGGCGCGGCCTGGAGGCTCTGCTCTGGCTGCCCCGGCGGTGGCAAAGCCGGCACCAGACAGAGCCCATGAGAGGGGAGGGTGCAGTGCAGGGCTCGGGGTGCAGAAAGTGCGTGCACCGGTGTGGTGAGGGGAGGGTGCACAGGGGGCAGGGCTGCACTCGGTGAGCGCTGCTGGAGGCCCTCCTGCAGCAGGGGCTGAGCTGCGGGACGCTGTCAGAAGCTAAAAAGTGTCGGGGAAGCAGGGCTGCTCGCTGCAGGCTCCAACTGTGCAGGGGCCTCACTCGTCCATCGCAGCTCATGGAGGAAAGAGGAGGGCGTTAACCCAGGAAGCTGGGAACAAACAAACAACAACAAAGAATGGACGAAGAGGGCAATTAAAAGCAAGGGGCTTCCTCCTAAACCTGATCACCCCACCCAGAACGGCTTCTGCTCTGCAGGCGGCTAATGATGAAACTCACAGCTGGCCACATGACCAGCCAGCCGATGCACTGGTAAAGAAGATCACTACTGGTGCTGCCAGGAAAAAGCAGCCGGTTATTGTGGTAGGGGACTCTGCTTTGAAAGGCACAGAGGCACCCATCTGTTGGCCTGACCCAGTCTCAAGGGAGGTGTGTTGCCTTACCAGGGGCTTGGATCAGGGATGTTGCAGAGAGGCTGCCTGCTCTAGTAAGTTCCACTGACTATTACCCACTTCTAGTGATCCATGTGGGTGTAGGGATATAGACAGCAGTAGTCCGGTGAACATTAAGAAGGTCTGCAGAGCCCTGGGGGAGGTGGTTAGGGGCTGTGGAGCTCAGATTGTCTTTTCATCAATTCTCCAGGATAAAGGGGAGGACCTTAAAAAGGCTAGGCAGATTTGCCAGGTTAATAAATGGTTAGAGCAGTGGTGCTGTAGCCAGGAGTTTGGGTATTTTAGATCATGGGACTGAATTTGGGAGGCTAGGTCTACTGGGGGCTGGTGGAGCTGTTTTGGTAGGAGGCTTGCCAGACTGGTCAGGGATGCTTTAAACTAGATCTGTTGGGGGATGGGGTCATCATTCCATCCCAAAACTCCCAGTCAGTTGCCAGCACCTATAATAAATGCTCAGAGCAATGCAGGGTTATTTCAGCCGCTCAGCCAATGAGCTGGCATCATTTGGAGCTCGGCTCAGATGCCTCTATACAAATGCCTGTAGTATGTGTCATGGTGGATCAAACATGGCTGTATTTCTTAAAATACAGGAGTTGAGGGGTTATCTAGCAGTTATCAGAAGGGCATGGAGCTTTTGAAGCAAGTCCATAGGAGGGCTACCAGGGGATGATAAGGAGGCTTGAGCACCTCCCATATGAAGACAGGCTGAGAAAGTTGGGGCTGTTCAGCCTGGAGAAGGCTGCATGGAGACCTCATAGCAGCCTTCCTGTATCTGAAGGAGGCTTATAAGGATGCTGGGGAGGGAATCTCCATTAGGGACTGTAGTGATAAGACAAGGGGTGTTGGGTTCAAACTTAAACAGGGGATGTTTAGCTTGGATATAAAGAAGAAGTTCTTTACTGTGAGGGTGATGAAGCACTGGAACAGGTTGCCCAGAGAAGTTGTGAATGCTCCATCCCTGGTGGTGTTCAAGGCCAGGTTGGACAGAGCCTTTGGCAACATGGTCTAGTGTGAGGTGTCCCTGCTCGTGGCAGGGTGTTGGAACTTGATGATCTTAAGGTCCTTTCCAACCCTAACCATTCTATGATTCTGTGACTCTAACAGAGCCCTGGACATGGTCTCCCATAGTAGTATTTCAGCTGCCAAAGTGGTAAAAATAGTGTGGACACCTGGAAAACTTGCTGGGCTGCCAAAAGTTTATGATCAGTGGTGTGAAGTCCTACTGACAAGTGATTACTAGTGGCATTCCTCAGCAGTTGGTACAGGGGCAAATACTGATTAATGTCTCTATTAATGACCTGAGTGGTGGGAATGATAAATTCTCCTCACGTTTGCAGATGCAAGGACCAATCAATACACTGGAGGTAAGTACTGTCATTCAGAAATATTTCAGTAATCTAGAGAAATGGGCTGACAGAAATATCGCAGAGCTCAGGTAGTGGCAGACTGAAGAACATAAGGTTATGTGACGATCTAAATGTCACTTTCAACTTCTTTAAATGGATTTATAGAGATGATTGAGCTGGGCTTTTGTCAGAGGTTCACAGCAAAAGGGCAAGAGGTAATGAAGAGAGGCTGCAGCAAGGAAAATTGTAATTAGATCTGAGAAGAAAAAAGCTCTTCACTGTGAGGATGGTTAAACACTGGACCAGGTTGCCTGGAATGTTTTGGATTCTCTATTTCCAGAGATAGCTTAAATTTAACTTACTGAAATGGGAGTTGGATGCAGGTGACTCCCAGAGCCTTCCAACCTCATGTATTTAATGATACTGTGAAGAAGAAACAGGTGATCACAGAATTCTAGGACCCGAATTTATAATGTTAGACAAGGCCTGTTAGATGGTCAAATGTGTCAGCTCCCAAGAAGAAAAAGAGGTTATTTCTTGATACATACATAGAGGAGGTGTTAGGTGGACTTTGTTTGTGTGAATGTAGGCCAGAGCTACCACAGTTACTGTCCTCCACAAACTATAGACAGTCTCTTGATCTTTGAAAGGCAAATTGTGGCAAAGTAGCACACCACGCACACAGTTTAGCTTTATTTGTGAAATATCTTGAGAATGGAGCTCATTCATTATGTCCTGCTGATAAAATAGAATCTGGACCTTTTGAAGGACTTCAGTAGGGAGTGTTAGTAATTCTGACTGAAAATTACATAAATTTGATTGACTTCTGTCCCAGATACTTCTCAAATCTTCTCACTTGGAATATTGTCAAATGTTCCAAAATATTTTCTTTGAAGCATTGCAGTCATTAGAGCAGTTTTTGTTCTATGTAGTACATAACCAATATGTAGTCATAATCATTAAGGTAAAACGTAGCCAATTTCTTACATTTGACTATTTTAGTTTTGACTACTGCATGATGGTAATCTTCCACACAGCTGATTTCCTGTATGCTATTCATATCATTAATATACAGACAGTTTTGTTGTCATAGACAGGTATAGGAAATTGGACTTTTGAGGTGTTAGTAAAACTATGGTCATCCTAAGGGAAAAGGAAAGAATTCAGTCATTTTGAAGAATTTAGGGTGCATTTGTGAGTACGCTGATAATTTTGTTTCATGCTTTGATGTACTCCCTCAGGATTACTGTGATTTTTGCATGCTTCCCATTACCTAACTGTATGTGAGAACATTTATGGTTATCACAGTCACCAAATCTTTTCCTATTTTAACTGTTGCGATACCAGTTCTCAGGCCAATACATGTAACTGAAATGTGTATGTAGGTATTTGAGAGAATGTTCTGGCAGGTGAGCACATTTTCAGGAGCCCAAGAATCCTATTATAGACTCGCCTCATCCCGTGCTAAGGGGTGGTTTGTGGTATGGAACCTTGTTTACTTTGCTATCACTGTTACTTTCTGTGTTCTCTATGGACATGCAAATGTCAGTTTGAGACACCAAATGTTACCTCCTGCACTTAATCTGGTTAATCGACTCCTTGACTCCCTGAGGGTTGAAACTCCCCTGCTGATTAATGTTAGTGTGCATTTGGCAGTATACAACTGTTTTTATATGTCTGTACCTTAACAAACAAACACAATACTGTTGTCAAGTTGGGATAAACACATGTAGCTTTTTACAGGCTCTGAAGCAAAACCAGACAGGAAGCTAATAGATGGTAACTTTGCAGTAAAGAGTATTATGGTGACTTGTCCCTCTGCATCACTTTTGAAGTATGCCATGAGACATAAATATTGAGGTAAACTTGCAAAATAAGTTCATTTAAAAGGCATTATATTAATGAAAAAGATCTTGTTTATGCCAATACTATAGTCTGATAGGTCAGTATTACATGAAATCATTGGCTGTCTGTACACTATAAAATGAAGTTGGAGTTAAATATACTCTTCCTAATTTGCTTTGAGAAATGCTATTTGCTTTGAGAAATAGGAAACTATTTGAATAGTTTTCCAGAAAATTCAGCACATGACGCCTTTGATTCTACTCACTTTGCATAGCTGGAAACCGTTGCTCTAAACATTTTTTTTAAAGAAAGGATGTTTTAACTGTGATAATCATTAAAATTACTAAAGAAAGAGGGTTTATGTTCAAAGTTTCTTTTTCAAAGTCAGTCATGACCACAGGAAACTTAACTGATTGTTCAGTTTGTACACGTTAGATGGGCACTGAAAGAAGACTCTTAATTGTCTAATATTTTGTTAGGAACATTGAGATCTATTCTCTCCAAGAGGGATGCAGGACGCTACATGGCTCAGGAAACTGGTAATGCAACATCGAGCCTATTATTACACAGTTCACAGCCTCAGATTCAGACATGGTGATGACTGAAAGTCATTACTGTCTGATAACTGCTCCATAAATTTACATCAGAGAGAATGATGATTCCAGTCTGGCTTGTTAAGGGCATCTGTCCACTTAATAAAATCATCTCTGTTATTGGTTTAGATTCCAAAGACTAAGCAGGAATAGAAAACGACCATTCAAGAAAAGATTTGAGAGTGCAGTGGGGCTGTGCAAATAAATACTCACTGCCCTCCTGCCTCCTGGAAGCTTTCTGGAATCCTTAATTGATTCACAGACCTCGGGCACACTTGAAAGCTAAACAAATAAAAGGCAGTTTGCTTAGCTGTTTTCCTTGAGAGAGTCCATGATATTTTCTCACAAACATGAAGATGTTGCATTCAATCACTGATTCCCCATGTGGGGTTGAAATGGGGATCGGTCTCTCCCAGAAGCAATAATTTTCTGATCTAAAACTTAAACATTTCCTGAATCTCGCGAGAAAATTTTTCAATCCCACGTTTCCACTGCAGCAGTTTAATGCTTATAGGATTACACCTTCAGTGTGAGACAGTGGTTAGTTCTCTGTTTCAGAGGAAAACAGGACATTTGACAAGATGTCACTGCCATATATTTTAGTACATCTTGTCTTTTGTTCTCTGAATAAGCAGCATGAATGTGATGATTGTATAGATGTGAGCATAAAAAAAATTCTCTTATGCAACTATGCTAAAGATAGGTATGAAATTCAGGAATTTAGGTCAGATAATTTTCCATGTATAGAACTAAATTTATGTTAATGGAAAATGAAACAAAATACGCTTTTGTTTTTTCAGTCAATCATATGCTGTGTGTCTATGGCTATTTCATAAAGTAATCTTTTTTGGTTTGGCAAATGACATGAAGATCTTCTTTGTTGTGAAATCAGGCTTGATTTTTTTTCCTCCTTTGCACTGCGTTTCCAAATGAGATTAAACCTCTTATAAACCAATTGTATTCAAAAGTCATTTCATGTAGCAGCTACAGTATTTTTTTTCATCAATCCTAACAGGTGTGCAAATGGTTGTTGTAATACTAAGTTGCACCTTCTTAAGTTAGTTTCTCTGCTGGTGTAAACTGATGTTGCCCTATGAAATTCAAAAGTTATGTATGAATTTAGTTACAGGTGTATTAGATCAGAATAGTTCCTTCTGAGTATGCATTATAGGCATAGTCAAACCATTGTAATCAAAAGCTGAGGCAAGAACTAAATAGGAAGGCTACAGTCTAGCACCTTCTTAAGTGAGGAAAGAAATGGTAAATGCAGAATTCAAATATATATAGTGCTATTTTGGGATACCTAAGTGTGCGAGTAGTAAAACTGAATTTAGGTACTTGATTTTCCTTGTCCTTACCCTCATGTGCCCCCATTTTCCTGTTGCCATGCACACAAATACCCTCAGTTTTGTTATGATGCCTTTTTATAGGACCATTCTTTCAGGCTAATCAAGGAATTGATTTGGGCTAATAAAAAGGCAGTCAGGAAAGGCTTTTTTCATTTTTAAGAGAGAATCCTAATCAGAGCTCTGGCACAGGCTAGCAAACGATTGTGCTAGCACAGTAGGAAGCAAAATGCACCATGAGACAGGGAAAGGAATAATTTAAGCTGCTATTGCCACTAACCACTTCACACTTGAAATCGTAGTTTTAGAGGAGTTCCAATAAACTGTGTAAGTAAAGTACTGTGGTGTGTTTTCAAGAAGATGCTAAAAGCTGCCCAGCAAAGATTCCAGCAAGTGTAAAAGGAAAAGACAGGTGGATTAATTTATCAGAGATTCAGGTTAAATGGGAAAACTGGTTTGATAGCAGATGTGTACCTTTACTTAGAAACCAGCTACCTGATATTTCCAAGATGCTGTTTCTAAGCTTTAGTGTGTGAGTCAAGAAACTTGACTCATAACCTGACACAAAATAAAAAGCAAAGGATCTGAGAAAGTGGAAGACCAGAGGGATCAGATTTGCTGGCTTTTACCTTGATAGTTTTTTTTGGCAGGTGATAAAGGTGACCTCTGAATTTAAGCTGCCAAGGGGGTGTGCAACCTGAACTAGGGTCAATATCACAGGAGGAAATAAAAGACATGCTCTGCCCCGAGTCTTAACACATAAAATCGAATAAGCCATCAGTTTTATGTAACTGTTTACTCTAGGGTGGAAATTAGTAGTTACCTTAGCAACACTAGTATCACCTGAGACATAGCCATACTGACTCTTGATTTACAGAGATGCATTTACTTTGACAATGTATTAAGTAACCTTTCTGAATGTTTTACTGTGTTCTTATGACAAATGGGATATATTGCAGCCAAGAAAAATGGTTTCTCCAGATTTCAAAACACTGTATGCTGGTCAGAACCTTACCTGCCATAAATCCAAAAGACTTCATTGCCAATGGAGTAACACTGATTTATTACAATGGAAGAACCAGCTCATCATTTTGAACAGTGCTGTGGTTTATTACCAGTCACTCTTTTTACTTATCAGGTGTGAGGGGATTTGATTTACTTCCCATGTTATTTGCAATATTATGGTCATGAAAATGAGAATGGTTAACAGCTCTTGGTGTTGCCATATCTACTGGGGTAATTGAAATGTGCCTTTACCACTAAATTCAGGATTGGCTTACATTCTCTTCTGTTACTGTATTAAGAACACAGCAAAGAAGTTATTACTGAAGGACTGAAAGTTCTGAATTTGGCCCCGCAATACAGCATGGTTCACACTACAAGCTAGTTGAATTATTTAATCCAGTAAGGTTGCCACCAGTCCCAGCTTGCTCACATATATACAACACAGCCATCTTCAAAAGATACATTAAAGTATATTTGATCCTGTTTAAATACTCCAAGCAAGAGCAAGTCTGTCATCTTCCAAGCTAAACTGTTATTAGCTCTCAATACATGGAAACTGCACTTTAATTGGATAGTGAATTTATTGAATTTTTAGCTATTTCAGCTCATGTTGTGGGTGAATTCTATTACTGCAAATATGTGTGTTAGTTTAAGTATAGATACTCTGCAGACACTGGGATGGTTTATACTTAATTCTTCTCCATAGTAAACTAAACAGACTGAATTTAGGTCAATGCCTTTCTCAGTCATTTGGGGGACCTTTCTTAGAACTTTAGTAAAATCTCTCCTTGGAGTGCAGGCACCAAATGGTTTTCATTTTGCCACTTGTAGATAGCTTGCCCTTAGAGGCAAAAAGACTTTTCTAATATAGTTTCATCTTCTCATGCCTCCCGGGTCTACAGTTCACTGGGTGCGAGGAGGCTTTGTGCTGAGTTTTGTTTCTCTGGTATATATATTCTTTTCCAACCTGGAAATCCTGTCCTGGCAAATTTTGAGAACTTGTTCTTTGGCCAGGATTTGCAGGCATGTGTCAGCTGTGTTCTAAATGGAGGATTTTAGCCATACTGGAAATGGCTGAAAGGTACATGCAGAAAGCCGTAACAGCTACCATGTGTTAAAAAATACGAGCATGAGCATGCTGTGGATGGCAAAATAGCACAGAGTAACCCTATTGCTTTCTAAGAATATGAGAATTCTATGTATAGACTACAAAGATACACACTTGTAAATAGTGATATGCTGTGAAGTTTCCAAAAAGTGCTGGATTCACTGTGCATTAATTAGGCAATTCCCAAACAATCCACTTGTGCTGCAGTCTTCCCTGAAATTTCAAATTAGCATGATAGGTGTATTCCCATTTTATATAACCAAGGAACAGCTAATCCATTTAACTGCATCAGTGGCACAAGAGCTCATGTCCAAGTTGTTCCCTGCAGTGACTCAGTAGACTTTGTTTGATTGGTGTGTTCTGGAACAAACTCTACTACCCTGCAGGGTAAAATCTTCATTCTTTATTACCGAGTACATTTCCTTGTGTTCTGCCATACTAATATGCACTGTTGCTTTGACAGCATCCTAACCAGTCAATTCACACCTTTCTGTAGAAGAAAATTGGTTTTATTTTTACTTACTATATTTTAAACTTCAATGGATCTGCAGGTATCACTAGGCATCACCTAGACTGCTGATAAAATTACTGAATAATTTTGGATGACAGATTGATCTCTACTGGACTTTTCCAATAACGTATATATGCCCTATAACCAAATACGAGTTTTGGAGATCTACCAGTGATTGAACTCTTCCTCCATCTGTTGTTCCCTGTTATTATTTTTTGTTATTGTTGTTAAAAATTTTGCCGAGATGAAAGTGGAAAGAAATTAAATGCTTTTAAGAAATGCTGGTTTATTCCATCAATGACATTGTCATATGTGCTACAGATGTAATCATGCCCAGAAAGAGATAACAGAACTGTATCTTCTAACAAGACCCACTTTTCAGAACTAGCATCAGTTGTATTTTTAACCTGAATTTCTGTTGTTGATGATATAGAATCTTGAGTGATGTGGTTTTTATTTTTGTGTAAGGTTTGAATCAAGACAATGTTTGTTTAGTTTCCCCAGCAATCTCTTTATTAAAACCCTTTCCTAAGATCAAAACTTGATGTTGACTTTCTAAATCCTTTAAAACTTTCTCAGATTGATTCAGACCTTTGACTGAAGCCGAGGTCCTTTCCTTCTGAGGATGAACTCTTCAGCTATTTTCCTTGAAAACATTTACTCCAGTCAGGTCAAAACATATTGTTTTTGAAGGGTGATAGATTCTGCTACTGCATCATATTCTCCTGGTATGTTAATTATAATTCGTTTTTTCCATCCCTCTATTAAACTTGCTGGTTTTTCCATAGCATTTTATTCCATGTGGAAATTTCCTCTTGCTTTGTACCAGTTATGATTGCAATTGGCAGGAGAATGTTTATTTACCACTACTTTTGATTTTTCTATCAATGGTTAATAACGGTCTGTTTCCTTATCTGATGTTCTTTTTGCTTCCTAATATGCAAAAGATACATATTTTTCTTTCTTTCATACTGGGTACAGGTTTTGGTTTGAGTTTTGATTTTTTACATAAGGCTGTAATCTTGTGTATTCATGTCTTCTAGAATTAATGTTTTAAAATTAACTTTATGTTAAAATAATGTCAATTCATTCGTGGGCAAATACGAAGATTGATCAAATATTTACTATCTGTATTTTCAGTGGGAATGAGAGGGTTTCATTCATTAAAATTTTAATAGAATTAATCTGTTGAGTTTGGGGCAATAGAGGGTGTTAGTCATTTCCGGGTCTTGGCTGATTTTTTGGTGTGGGAAAATAGTTTCTATTTCAAAATTAGATTTCTTTTTTTCTTACTGAATTATAGCTATCTTATATTTCTTCTTTCTCTTTTCAGTTTATTTTGCATATGCTGACATAATTTCAGATAAGATCAGTGGGGTTTTTTAGCTTTTATTTATTCTTCATATTTCAGTTCTAGAGAATAACTTGTAATACTGAGGTCCTTTGTGATGTATGGAATTTCTGTGATTTGTGGTTTTTTAATAGATGCTCAGAAGATTATTAATGATACAGCATAACCCTGGAGAAATGGTGGGAGCAGGTGAATATCCATTCTCTTGTTTTGGTAAACATATGGAAGACGATTATTTAAATGTGGCTGCTTGGGAGCTGGCTCTCTCTGTTAGAGATCTGACTTGTATTCTTCTCATCATAAGCTATTTGAACTGGTTTTGAAATGCATGGAATAGATTAATTCCTGTATTTGTTACTGAAGCACTGAGCAAGATGTCTGGTACTGGTAATTCTGGCTCTCCTTTAGTTCACATCCTTGGGCCTTCTGGGTAAGTATAGTAGTGTTCTTCACTTTTAATTTCCAGTTCAGATTCATACTGGATGACCATTTACCATATGTTTTTCTTGTACTCTTCATGCTTTCTACTGCACTCAGGTGTTCAACCCGCAAATGAGTTTTTATAGCCCTTACACTACAAGATGATACAGCGTGGTGCAGAATTGAGTATATCATTGCTTGAAGCAGATCTTAATGAAGGCCACTTACTTGTTTACATTTCAGAAAATTAAGTGTGCAGAAGTCTTAACAGATGCACATAGAGTAGAAGTTCTCTTGTTCTGAAACATTTCAACTTGGGAACAGTCTTCAGGGCTCACAACTGAACACTGTGCTCTTGAGCTATGGTTCTTGCAGTACCAAGCAGACCCGCATAGGTGCGAAGACTGGAAACTTTCACTTTGAGGTGAAAGTATTGTAGTTTGTAAAAATTATCTTTTCTAGTAAGCTATACTACAGAGCAGCTACCGTGTATTAAAGGTGTCAGATGTTCAGAGATTAATTCCTGAAACCACAATGAGCTTGCAAATAAACATTGGAGGGGAAAAGCATTCAGTTTAAATGACAGATGAAACACTTTTTTAATTGCCTTGAGAGCAGCAGAAAGTGTCTAGAGAATGGATGATAATGTGAATTCTAGTGCATCTAGCCCTGCAGTGTAGCAAGGGCACAATATAAGTACATGAAATAAGGAAGGTAATGGGTATAATAGAGATGTAGAAAAATAAGAAACTAGAAATTTGTTTTTCTAATTGTAAACACATGGATAACAGTAAGAAATCCACATCTGAAAGTAAAGGTTAAAAACTCCTTAGGTGCAGAGGAAGAAAAGCAAACATTTTTTGCATACATTTCAGGACCCTGTGGGTTTTCCCCGTAACAGTTCCCTTTGAATCGCTTCTTCCCTGATAGGAGGAACTAATCTTTATGTTCAGGAGCAGTGCCTGAAGAAATCATTAGGGCAATGAATATTTCAGAAAGAGCATGGGGAGCACTTCAGGGAGAAAGGCATATCAGCAGAAAACCTGTTCTGAGGAAGTTTATGGCAGTTTAAATCATTTCCTGGCCTCTTTTTTCGCACGTGAGAAGATCATTCTATTGGCAGCATACATGCATCAGAGTTTTGAAAGCTGGATTTTGCCCTCCTGCAAGGGAGAGGGTTTCTGATAGCTGTGCAAGAAATGTATTTCTTACCGTATTTGCTGCAGTAATGCTTGGATTCTGCTTTTGGTTTTGTGACTGGGGTGATGAATGTCCAAAGGGTCAGCATAAAAAGCTAGACCTTGACAATCTGGGGATAAGTAGGGTAAAAATATCCTACAGAGCTGAAAGTTGGTATCTTCCTGCTGATCACATGCTTGTTCTCTTTGCAATTGCATGCTTCTGGAAGGGACACCAGCTCCTTCTCTGCTGAGTACTTATAGAAGTGAAATAAGTTGTTTTCACAGAAAAAAATGTGCACTCTCTCTATGCAAGGTAGGGGCTCAGAGTTCTTGCTGTTTATTCTCTTTGGCCTTGGGACAAAGCTAAAAGGAAAAGGACTATACAATTTTATTTTCTTCCTGGTCCTTCCTAGTCAGTGAGGAAAACAAGAGGGAGAAGAGGATATAGTCACAGTTTTGCCTGGGGGCTGTCTACTCCATGCAGTCATCAATAGCAGGCTTTGTTTCAGCTCAGTCAGCCCTAAGTGCTGTGCCTGCTGTGGTGGACAAGGCCTCATAAACAGACCTCCAAGTCTCATGTGACTGACAGTGACAATGAAGAGAGTGCTTATTTGATGTTTTGTGTTGTACTGTAGCCAAGCTTTCCTTCCTCATGATTTGTGAGCAGTAATTCCCAGTAGAGTTCTCAGTCAGACTGTGGCTAGTATTTTGTAGTGTAGCCAGCAGCTCTGCCCTGCCTGTTTGCAGCTCATGTGTGCATCATAGCACATGGCTCTGTTGTGCACCTTTGTTCCTGGGTAGTAATGAAGATAGGTAAAGGAGGGAGGAAATACAGGTTGGGTGGAGAAGTGATCCATAGCAGCCCTGAGAAGAAGGACTTGAGGGTGTTGAGGTGAGCTGTAAGGAAGAAATTCTTTGCTGTGAGGGTGGTGAGGCTCTGGGACAGGTTGGCCAAGGAGGTTGTGAATGCTCCATCCATGGCGGTGTTCAAGGCCAGTTTGAATGCGCCTTGGAGCAACCTGGTCTAGTGTGAGGTGTTCCTGCCCATGGCAGGGTGTTGGAACTGGATCATCTTAAGGTGCTTTCCAACCCAAACCATTCTATGATTCTATGAAATAACCAAGCTAATCCTAAATCTGATGGAATATCTTGATCTGGATAAAAACTGTTGTGAGTCAAGCCTGGTGCAATGGTATCCCTGGCTTTAGCCTTTTGGGGCAGAACTGAAGTATGAAATTTCTTCGTGCTAAAATGTCCTCACAAAGATGTACAACTGTACTGGGTTGACCTTGGGCTAGCTGCCAGTCACCCACCCAACTTCTTTCTCATTCCCCCTACTCAACAGGGCAGGGAGAGAAAAATAGGGGGGGATAAAACCTCATAGGCTAAGATAAAGGCAGAGAGATCACTTACCAATTATTGTCACAGGCAAAACAGACTTAATTAATGGGGAAATATTAGTTAATGGGGAAAATTAATTTATTGCCAATTATATTACAGTTAGATAGTGAGAAACAAAGACAAAAGCTAAAGCATCTTTCTTTCACCCCATCCCTTCTTCCCAGGCTCAACCTCATTCCTTCATTCCGCACTCCTCTATCTTTTCCCTCTTCCAAAGCAGTAT